>NC_079901.1:19338943-19640029 GCF_024868665.1 Triplophysa rosa | reverse complement strand
ACAACTTTCCTACATGATAACAACAAAAGCCAGGCACGCGTGTTGGGGGAATTATGATCGGGTGGATATTCTTATTCCTACATTGACCTGTTGACTTTACATTAAACGGCACAGCTCATAGAAAGGTTTGGGGTGGTCTTGAATGCAGGGGTCTTGAATAATAATAATAATAAATGAATCACGTATGGTCTTCCTTCTTGGTGTAACATTTCCTAATGTGGGATAAAACACAATGTTGTAATTCACGTCTCATTCCCGCTGCCCCTGAACCTCACTTTCCATGCTCCAATCCTAGAGATATTGATAGTTCATAGAATCCGATGAGCCCTCTGGATCTTAAATTATTTCTGGCTCATCTCTCCCCTTTATCCTGCCATGTCTCAGAGTGTCTGTACAGAATATTGCGGCTCAGAATAATCAGACTGAGTAAAGTAATTTCCAAAAATGACATTTTGAAAGATATACCCATTTCCCTCCGCCAATGATTCTTGTTCTGCCTTTTTTTTTCATTTACAACATTCACTATAATAAAAAGATGTTTTATGAATGCATACTTTCTGCAGGGGAAGTAATGTAACTGTACAGTAGCTTTATTTCTTTCTGTCTGTCTTGACAGCAAAATCACTGCTATTGAAAGTCAGCTAAAAAGAATTCTCCTCGCCGCCTGTAGCATTATGAGGTAATCACAAAGGGCACTTTCAGAGTCACAGTGCACTCAGTTGTTGGCAAATAATGACAATGCATTCAAATACTTCTTTTTAAAGCAACTTTCTGCCCATTTGATGGCTAATGAGTGTCTATGAGGACGCACTTTAGAGAGGAGCTGGAGTGTTCATCCGGCCTGAAAAATACGTACAGATGCAGAATAATTAACTTAAGTGGCTGACGGTTTACAGACGTCATGATGAAAGCAAGGGTGTTTTAGAGAGAGTGTGCAGCATATTACATTATATATGAATGAAATCTTAAAATTAACATTCATTAATGCAATCATAGCAATCATTTTATAGTGCTTAACAGATCACTAATGTTATGACATTCATAAAGTTAGAAAAGTTGTTTGATGCATACGTTTTTATATGTACAGTTTCCACAAAGAAAAAAAACACTTGAGCCCAAAAAAGTGTGCATTTTATTTTCTCAGATTTTCTCAGGATTTGTTGCAGCTACTTTTAACCAAAGCACCCAAGGTAAAAGTTAGGGAATGCATGTAATGGGTTCTTGTAGTTATTATTAAAGCATGATGTCAGCAATGTCAAGGTCATGTGTTTTAATTTCTGTGAACTCACGGAGGAGCTCACTTTGGGTAAAAGCTTCTGCCAAGTGAATTAATGTTAAGTAAATGTAATGCTATGTTTCCTAAGCCTCTAACAATGGTGAACCCATTGAACAGCATTAATTCTAGAAAGAGAGGGTCTCTCTGGGGTCACTTGTATAGAAAGTGTACTGTAATAATTTAACACGTTCTGCAATGTTATATATTGTAAAATGGAAGAGATACACCAATACTAAATTTCTCCACTGACACAGGTTGACGATTATTCTGAATGATATCTGCAGATACCGATTCTGAAGATTAAATGAATATTTCTTAACTTTCTGAATCTTATTCATTGATATAATGACTGTTTATATTGCGTATCAAACTGGCGATATTTCTTAACATTTTCTAAATACAGAGCACAAATGTATTTTATTTTCCTGTCCTATTTTGATTGACAGGATATATCGGCCCTGATCATCAGCTGTTTTATCGGCCGATAGCCGATAGTGTGAAAATTATTGGCCGATATATTGATGCATCTCTAGTAGATCGGTAACACTTTACAATACATTTATTTTTGTTAACATTACTAAACGCATTAGCAATGGGCAATTTAGCTTTTTAGCATTTAATAATTTAATGCCTTAATTTATTTTAAAAATAAATAGTAAATTCTGAAATTAACATAAACTAAGATTAATAAATGCTCTAGAAGTGTTGTTAATTGTTAGCTAATGCGTTAACTAGTGTTAACAAATCCAACCTTATTGTGCTTATTAAAGTCTCACTTATTAATGTGTGTGAAGTGACTCATAACATTGCAATGTACAGTATTTATTTGAGACAGTCATAATGTTAAGATGTTTTCTACACATATCCAGAAGTGAACATCCTTTTGCTGTATACTCATACTGAAGGGCAGCGCTATTGAAAAGTCCGAAAAAAAGAACTCTCTTCTCCTTATTTCAACTTTTAACCTTAGTATCAAAGCACATTTGTCCACAAAGGACATGAACAGGATAGCCATTCAATTAGAGCCTAAATAAATTTGCCCAGAATATGATAACGTGGCATAAGTGCCATGTCAGGAGAGAGAAAACAGCTCATAACGTTATGTATTCCTTCATCGAATTTGCAAAGAAAATCATTTCAGCATATTTAGCGAGCATTAATATGAATTAATGTTTCTCATCTGCGCCTGTGACAGGACTGAGCAGTCTTTCTTTTTCTGTAATGGAAACACCAAACCGCATTATAGTTGTTTAGCATATTTCATATTATGCTAATCTTTTCTTTGGAATCTTCTCATTTGCATTCCAGCAATTTAAATTGTTTACAAAGCGACATATTCTTCCTGCTTTGTCTGTACATTTGTCTGCCATGTTTATGATGGCTTTACTTATAAGTAGCTATGTATGCCACTTCTGTTGCTATATGTTGTTTTTGTATCTGTCGTAGCTCTGAAAAATAACTTGATCGTCAACTCTCAGTTGTGCGCTTCAGTTTACTTAGCGCACTACAAAACGATGCGTTAAAACAACACCCACTCTTTCTAGTTTGATGCAATAATCTGCACTTAAAGAGACTGAGAAATGTATAATTTATAGATTTCAATTAACAGATATTAATGTTTACACATTTTCAAGGAAAAGTCGAAGATTCTTAAGTGATGTGTGCGTGTTTGACAATATTCAGCCCATCACTTTGTACTTCATCATTGGCTCTGAATATAGTTATTTTATTTGAAAACAATGTACTTCAATGTTTTGAATCAATACAGGAGTGTTAAGCGTTTTATTCTTTGAGACTGTATGGGGAGCACATAAACTACATAACTAATACCTTTATGGATTGCAACTTCAACAGAAATTGGTTCTGAGAAAAGGAAATTGCAATTGTTCTGATGTACTTTAATAGGCTAAAACTGAAAGCTAGTCTTGGTTGTGTGAGAAAGCCTCCTGGCATCACTCCGACACTTACACAGTTATTATATCTAATGATGTAGATAGACCGAACCAAATTGAATTTGTGTCCAAAGTGAACAAAGCCAAGAACACACATTAAAACTTCCAGATACTTTTAATGAGTCCCATTAAGTCCAGGTGTTAATGAACTACTGAGACATATAGTGCAACTATTTCAGATACCGTATGAGTGTGAGTCAATCTGTGAACAGTCAAGAAGTTTCATTGCATCTGAGGGAAAGCACTGATGTACTGTATGTTGTTTTGACATCTTTGAACAGAAAGTGTCTTTAAGGAGGAAATAATGTGTCGGAGCTGGATAGCAGGATGCCAGACAAATCTGTTATCTTAAAAAGAAAAGCAAAGACCTCATACTGGAAATGATATGCACTTAGGATGTGTTAACAGGTTATTCGTATATGCTGCTATCGATGCTAAACCGTATGTAAAACTGAGGTTAGTGCATAAAACATTTTAATAGGATGAATTTTGGAACTTTCAGACTGCTGCAGCAGTCGTTTAATAAATAATTAGTTTTATTTGAATGGATTTAACTGCTATACACAATCAGTATGTATGCAACATGGTGGTCTGTGAGGAGAAGTATGCAAATGAGGACAAAGCACTTCAATTGTTGGTTTGTCGATTCTGTCACTGCCCACACACACCTGTCTGTAATTTTCAGGTGAGTCAGAAGACATTGATTTAGTGGATTTAGTGGTTTCAGGTGTGTTTAATTAGAGCCGGTTTTGGCTCTAATGGAAGATCTGGAAGATCTTGCTCTTATGGAACATCTTCATAAGTAAAATTGAACACCCTCGCTGGTGCAATATGCTGTCATTTAAGAACATCTACACTATTAATCACATCCCACATATACAGTATGTTGTAGGGTTGTCACGGTAACATAAACACATCTTACGATACTATACCTTATGAAATATCATGGTACCCAGTCGTATTGCGATGCTTTGTCATGTTCCCAATTAAAATCCACAAAACAGACCGAAATTTCTTAATACACAGATGTAAATGAAACATGTTGTATTTAGTGAACTGTATTATACTGCATACTACAATATTTGTAGTATTAACTGTAGTAATTGGATAGGTTTTAGCAAATACTGTTGTATACTTTAATATTTACAGTGGTAAGATTTAAAAACACTAGCGTGTAGTAATTTTAAGAACATTTACTGTAGTAACTACTAACTACTAAAGAACAAAGAATTTTTTTTACATTGGAACTAATTCAATCAACGTGTGCCAAATTGCATTCATAGCAATGCTTATAAAGGAAAATGTTAAGCTTACTTTAAATGTGACTAAAATGGCCAGTAGGTGGCAGCAATTTTTTTGTGTCAGTGAATCATTCAATCAACTCCTTCAAAACAGCCGATTCATTCAAGAATGAAGCAAGTGTCATGATGAATGACTCACTGAATCATTATCTTGTCCCGAGTCGTTCAAAACACGGATTCATTCATTTATTTATTCATTTATTTATTAGATATTATTTATTAGAATGATCTTGCTTGGTCTATAAACACCATGCACTGTGCTGTGTTTTACCTTTCTGTGTTTTTCTTATTTGCTCCTGTAAAGCTGCATTGGAACAATGCACATTGTGAAAAGCGCTATATAAATAAAATTGAATTGAATTGAATTGAATTGAGAGAAACACAGCCAAAAGACAGATGAAAGTGTTCAAATGAACGTTAATGCGCATATGCAACATTAGTTACGGCACTACGATAAACCTAGCGGCATCGCAGGGATTTTGAAGCTTTAGCATCGCCATACTACCGTAGCACCGGTACACCTTGCAACCCTAATATCTTGTGGTTATGGCACAAAATTGCCTGGTTTGTAAGGGGCGATTCACATCAGCTTCTAAAACCGCACGGAAAACGGCACTCTGAAAAGTTTTTCAACAATTTCCATCTCGATGCGGCGACTACGCGCCTAGAAAAATGTGCGCACCGCACCGTATGCACGTCGCGACCACATTTGATAATGCGTATGACTGGAGTACTCTCAGTTCTGTTCAACACATTGCAGTACATTTACATCCATTTTGTCACATTTCACAGATATCCCTCAGCAATACAATATACAATACAATACAATTTTATTTATCTAGCACAATTTAAAAAACCTGAAGGTGACCAACGTGCTTCACAAAAATACGATAATTTCCCCCAACAATCAGTGTGGAAAAGGTGAAATGTGGTACTGCTAATAAATAAAAGTTATTATAACTTGTTGCTGTAAGTTCTGATGGAATAACTTTGACACTGAAGCTCCGAGCTCCGGATGAAGGGCTGCCAGACTGTGGTACGCTCAGTCTCTCACTCATTTCTCAGAGAGACTGTTATGTGAATATGTGTGATTTAGGTTTCTTGTGGCATTAAAGTCATTTGTGTTTCATCCACAGTCACATCTTGACAGGTCAGTCTCTGAAGGCTTCTGTAGTGCCTTTCACCTCACGTGTTCCCAGCTTGACTGCAGGTGGAACGAAAAGTGTTATTTTGCAGAATCTTGGTAAGCTGTGAAAACAACACGCAGTTCCTACGTTCCCGGTTTGAGACATGCAATCTAAGAAGTGTAAGTCAGGCAGAGTTTTCTCTAAAGGTCACGAATGTTGATTTGATTCCGTGAACAGATGTCAAGACGAACTGGGAGTTAAAGAATCAGGTGTGAATTTTGTTACTAAAGCAGGAGCTCAGTTCAGATTCAATCTCCAGTGGTGTCTGTACATTGTGGTTACATTACTTATAATGAATAGCCATTCTGGTCATTTTGGGTATTGCTACACCAGCGATCAGGAGGAAATTATTTATTTTAGAGCAGTGTACCACTGACTGACTTAAAACAACTTACGCTTTGATGTTCAATTCGTGAACAAATCATTCACTTCAGTAAAAGTGGCAAGTGCATAAACAATCAGTGTTCAAAACTGTCTAATATCCTATTTCACAATAGCAAGCCATTGGTGGAGTGAGCCATTGGTTGCAATTCGCAACCTCACCGCAAGATGCCGCTAAATTTCATAACCTGCAATTTTATGTTTCAAACATAGATGGAGATATAGAGACAAAAGTCACAGATGGCAAAAATGCAGCGATTCAGGTTAACACATTAAAAAAATCAATGCTGTCCAACACACAGTTTAACTCACCAACTCATTGAACTGTAACTATTTGATTCATAATGAGCAGGTCAATGGCTTGTCAGCACTTCAGTGTGAGAAGAATCGGTAAAGCCATTAACCCGGCGGGGAGTTGAGTTGCTGTGACCGTTGGCACACACCTGCTGAGAGATGCTACCGTCGTGTAAATGAAGCTTGCAACTAAAATATCGGCTGAAAATGTCCACACTGCTTGCCCTGTGCTCATGCAACAGCACCAAGGTCACAGGTCTGATTCCCAAAAATGGAATGGTTAGATGAAATCTTGTTGCCCTGCTGCATTGAATGAATAAATATTAGTATTACTGGGGGTCTGCTCCTATTTTCTTAGTTTGGGGGTTTTGCCTTAGGGCTGATAACTTTGCTCAGTTTCTCACACCGCTGCTTGCTTTGTGAACTCGGAGGGATTGGGGTCTTATCACTAGTGTGGCAGGGCCCGTGAATCAGCAACCCACAAAGATTGAATACATCCATCTGACCGCTTCACTGCCCCAGATGATTAAATGAAACGCGACTGGTCAGCGGTGTGAAGATGTCTCCGTGTGTGCGTGTGTCTGCGAGTGTGCAGGTGCATTTGTGTCCTTCAGTAACTATTTGTAAACTCATGTTTAATGTTCATTTCATGCATGCTAAATTGGTTTCGGTTGTGTTGCTGTGATTTTGACAGTGATACACCTACAGCGATCGCTCGCTGTAGATACAGGGCTTTCATTGGAGCTGAAGTAATATATAAGTGATGTAATCTCTCCATGGCTCGCAGCAGACAGGTGCATTCTCGCCTCCTCCGAGACACATGCGGCTTTTCGAGGACACTGGAGGCGACTTCAGAAATGTTTCCAGGAAAGAATAAAGTAGAGCTTATGTAGGACTGAGGATTTTTATTTGAAGCTTTTTGTCTGATCACCAGGTTCGTTCTTTGTACCTAATGAAAATGTTATTCTTTTGGAGAGATTGGCATTGTGAAAATTTTAATTTAAAATTGTTAAAACTTTAATTTAGTAGGTCAAATGTAATAATCGGTGCAATCGCTTGCTGTCATGGTAGCTGTCGGTTAGTGAATGTTTGCAGAAATAAAAGACAACAATCAAACATCAAACATCACCACATAGAAACAGCACAAAGAAGGACCTGTTGGTTCTTCAGGAATAACCTTGGGTCAGTACACAGTGTTCCTTGAATACGGCATTTTGTTGGAGACATGGCCGACCATTTAGTATGTGTGCATGTGATTCTGTCATCGTGTATTGTCATTTCGAACCTGTTTGACTCACTTTCTTCTGCCGAACACAAAAGAAGATATTTTGAAGAAAACGGTGTCGCCCATTCACTTCTATTGTATGAAGTGAAGTGAAGGAGAAGTTGTTTTTCGGTTACTAATACATAGCAAGTAAGGCATACAGGTTTGAAAGGACTAGAGGACAAGTAAATGATGACAGAATTTTCATTTTTGGGTGAACTATCACTTTAAGATAGCGAGTGGGCTTAGTGGCACATCTCGGGTCCCACGGGTATCCAAACTTTCTCTCCAAAACATCCCCAATTCACCCAGGTAGCCAGGTCCAACAGCGCCATCACCAGTCCACTTGTGACCTCTGGACGCCCCCGATCGCCAAACCTCCGAACCGACAGCTAATATAAAAGGAGCACATCCCAGAAGGGATGGAGAGGGTGCTCACTTCACAAGGCGCTGAACGGAAATGATAGCTGAGCTGATGGGGACCAGAGCTCATCTGGCCGAGCTAGGAACACTTCATCTCCCAAACAGTGTGACATTGGGCTGGATTGAACAAGGACTATGGAGATTTGCAGGACTCTGAATGGAGGGGTTTTCCTCCAGTGGCAAAAAAACAGAACAAGATCTGTTTCACACAGGCTTAGTTTAAGCCTTATCTTTGACAGAGAGGCAGAAAGAAGGGTTGCAGGGAGGAAATAAGACTCAGATTCTACGTGTACAAACAAGGAAGGAGGGGCTGAAAGGGATTGAAGTGATACAGGCGTAGGAAGATCAGCGTTACTTTCATTATAGAAGGTGGTGCGTCTTTAGCCGGAAACAATAGCGATCCGTCCCACTGGCTGTGATAATCTCTGTAAACATAAAGAGAGACGATTGTAGGCAAAGCATTCATATCCTGCATTATCTACACAACCCACAACTCCTCCACGGCTCATTCGGTCTTATTGTTACCATCATCTCAGATCTTAAATCGGTGGCCTTGAAGGGATTATTATTGGATGGCACTGAGGGTACTGAAATCATTTACAGACTGCAGGTTCATATAATGTTTTAGTGTGTGCATGACTACTGATGCATACAGTATGTGTGATTGCAACTGCATATTGGGAAACACTTAAATGACATTTAACAATCTGTGCTGCAGTTTCAGGCCACAGTGAATGAGGGCTCCACTGGGGTGGTGGTGAACCTGACGGTGGACGACAGAGACGACCCGGCCACGGGAGCTTGGAGAGCCATATACTCTATTATCAATGGAGATCCCAACCAGAACTTTGAGATCCAGACAAACCTGGACAACAATGAGGGCATGTTATCTGTTATAAAGGTATGTGCTTCCATTCTATTTTATTTCACTTTACTTTACTTTACTTTACTTTACTCAGTGATACTTGTGGTTAAATACACTTTATTTTAATATATTTATTTGTTGCTGCCTTAAATTGTTAAGTACAATCATAATTGGTGTTACATGTTATTTCATCTTACACTTTTATCTTTTTTTATGTTTTTACATTTTTCAACTCATGAAAACACGTTAAACCAATGTTTTTAGATAACTTAAACTCATCAAAATTAATTTGTCAATCAATTTCCACTTATTTTTTAAGTGACAGCAACTCACTTCTGGTTAAATTTTAAAATGTGTACTATTTAAGCCAATTCAACTGCACTTAGAAATTCAAGGCAGCCAAAAAAAAAGATCTGGATTCATAAGCTACCATTGTACCTGAAAGTGAGAATTTTGCTTCAGACAGAAATGGTGTTCTTTACAGTGCTTGTTTTGTTGTCCTTTTTAGCCTCTGGATTATGAGAGTTCTATGTTTCACACGTTGTTGATAAAAGTGGAAAACGAAGACCCACTGGTTCCAGATGTTGTGTATGGGCCCAGCTCTACTGCAACAGTCTACATCACAGTTCTGGATGTGAACGAAGGACCCGTGTTCTTTCCAGACCCCCTGGTGGTCATCAGGAGAGAAAATATTCCCGTGGGCAGCTTCGTGGCCATGTTGAACGCCACTGACCCCGACTACCTCCAAACCCAGAGCATAAGGTATCATGCCGTCATGAAATTAAGCCGATAATAGGCAAGTCCCAAATAAGTCTGTCAAGCTGCTTTGACTGTTGGCTAGTAGGTCTCCTGTGAACTCGAATGAACTGCATTGAGGGTTTATTATTGTGATAAAGGGCCACTTGGGAGCTCATTGGTTGCGATAGGGGCAATATTTCTTCCCAAGTTTGGTGGACACTGAAAGACTATCCTGTACAAACCATTTACAAATTTCACCTGAAGCGTAGTTTGAAACAAACTTAAAGGTTTGAAAGTTTAAAGAACTTTCAAAGAGGTCCAGTGAATCTTCTCTACCTAGTTATATTCTCTGTGAAGTCTGTTAGGGGAGTTTGTGATGACAGCACATGTGAATCAAAGCTTCAGAAGAGCGATCGCATGGCCTCCCGATGTAGTTGTTCTCATCCAGCAGATTCACTGCGCTCTTTGAGAAATGTTTGACATGTGAGCACACTTCTCTGCCACAGAGATTTTGACCATCTGTGCAGTCATTCATCTTTCTGCCCCACTCCATGATTGACTGTGTACAGGACTTGGAGCCGTTACAATATCTCTAAACTGATTCTCAGAGGCTGGTGACAGATCATTACTTTAATGTAATCATTTTACCTGCCGTGAAGCCTCATTACCTTTACTACATCCTAACCTTAGCATGCAGGCAGGCCAGTATTCCAACTCTGTTTGCTAGTCAGGTAATTCTCAGCGAGTTTGGTTGGTTAATTGATTTTAGCATGTTAGCAGGTTGACGGTATTAAATTAGCTTCTTTAGCCAAAGAAAGTTTCTCGCTGTGTGAGGACAGTGTCTGCTAAAACATATCCCTCCACCATAGCGCTCAACCCTTAAGGAAACTAACAACCCAGTCTTAAGGCAGTTCGTGGCATAGACACGAAATTTGGATTCTATTAATTTGTGTTCATGGACACGAATATCCCCATTTTTTCGTATCAGTGAGTACGAGGTATTTTTAATGTCGTTCAGCATGACTTTCTTTTCGTGTCACTCAGCACGACTTTCAATACACAGACTGCGTGTGTATTTACATTTAGATATATATAACCTGATATCAAAAGAAGTCGTACATATTTTAGGATGTGGCTAACCAACACCTTACTTCACCCCAATCCTTAAAATCACAGCCGCATGATCATTGGCAAAACCGTGATAAATGGCTCCCCTAACCCCGCCCCTAAACCTAACGTCACAGGGGAAAAGTGAAATCATAAAACATATCAATGAGATCGTAGGAAATAGAAATTCACACGAATGAGCCACGTTGTAAAATAGGAATGAATCTCATCAGATTGCGTTGATATAGATTTATACATATGAAAGATTTTAAAATATTAAAATACATTAGATTGAAAATCGTGCTGGGTGACACGAAAAAAAGTGATATGAAAAAAGGGGTAAAATCTTGTCAGTAAACACAAATTAAAAGATTACGGTTTGCGACTGTGTTGAAACTAACCAGTGCTTTCCTGTAGCTCAGTGGTAAGAGCATGGTGCTTACGACGCCAAGTTTGTGGGTTCGATCCCAGGGGATGGCTCATACTTAGAAACAAATGTATAGGATAATGCAATGTAAGTCGCTTTGGATAAAAGCGTCTGCCAAATGCATAAATGTAAATGTCATAGAAAAACATAACTATTTTACAAGGTGGCTAATTTCAAACCCTTTCGTACATTTCAGTTCGATTTGCTTTCACGCCAGTTACGTTCGGTTTAGGGGTGGGGTTTCAGTATTCCTTTTTTTCTAGTATTCGTGTGTTTGCGTACGATTCACAACCTAGTAAAATAGTTACGAATTCACGTGAGATCAGGTTAAGTTTAACTATAGTATTTGAAGTAAAACCACATTTAATTTGATCGTACTACAATTACCATAGTTGAATTATGATATTTGGTAATATGAATGGTAATGAATCCGCCAAAAACATAGATATCTGTACTGCAGTTTTACTATAGTAAAAACCATTGTTAAATAACAACAAAGGCATGTATATGTAAACAAAATAAAAGAATTGAATTAAAAAGAATTACATTTATTTTGTTTCATGAAAATGCATTTTGCTATGTATTCTCAGTATTTAATGTATTTCTGTATTGTATATTAAAATACATAATTAAAACGAAGACCAAAAGTAATCGTCCCTAAAGGTAGCTGAAGGCTAAAGTTGCACCATTATTTCTCTTGCCGTTTATGCTTGTTGAGATCAGGGCAGTTTAAACAGGTGATGTACCTTGCCATTACCACTGCTAGTTAAACGACCCCTGCTCATCACAGACCACATGAGTTTTCACTCGTCCACGCTTTCTCTCGCATACTCTCATTCTATTCATTCTTCATCTCTTCAATGTCTGTCCTCTCACTGCCCATCTCACCTCTTTTGATCTCCTTTTGCCAGTAAAAAGCCCTTTGAAGTGCCATAGCTTTTACCTGAGGCTATAAGTGTCAGCACGAAGAAAGAAAACAAAGCACTGCAGGGGGAATGGACGGACAGGATAGCTTTAGAGGATACGCTAGGAGGACAACACGTGCCTTGGCAGGGTTTATTTTTATGTGCCTAAGGTTATGTGTTTACATACAGTGTGTGACCGCATTGAGCGTTTTGAAAATCTGCTGATAATTTAATTTGAAATGGAAAAGGATTGTATTAAAATAGAAAAAATAAAATAGAAGCATTTCTTGTAGTGATGTCATACTTTTGGACCTGTTTGTAGTATTAATATAAAGGAATAAATGTTGGTCAGATGCTTGTGTAAAACAGCATGTTGAGGGCATTAATTGCTGTCTACTCAGATTAAACAACATTATTTATCTTCACAATCATGCTCGAAGGGTGAATAAAGCAAGTAACCCTGTATTGGATTAGTTACAGATGGTGTGATAATGAACTTTTAACAAATAATGGAATGTGTGGAATGTTAATTACGCATTGGACATCTGTGCATGAGATTTCTGTCTGCCTGTCTGTCTGTATTACATCATTTTCTGTAACGCAGCAGGATTGCATATTAAAGTTTATATTCACAGATGATGCCCCATAGCTTTTAACAAGCAACCGAAAACCCGTGTATATATAGTAAAACCCTATTGATTTATCCGTCTACCTGTGTCCCATGGTAATTCTTAAGAACTGTGCTGTAAAATATCCTGTAAAAGATCCCTTGATAGAAGACAACCATTAAAATCGCTGCATGGTTATACAATGAATGGATCCCAACAGGAAGTGCAAACATTGGGATTGTTTTATGTGAACACAAGGATTATTACAGTCATTATGTATATGTACAGTGTTTGAGACATGCACATGGTGAAGACCTTTATAGTATTACTTAGCATACATTTTATATTTGGGAATTGAATGTTATATTCAGAAAACACAAGTAATTCTGCATCAATGAGAAAAAAAATCATTCTTATGTCATCTGTGATTACTCTGATTCTGATAACAAATCTCTTTGAATAGGCTCCATTTTCTTTAAATTGTCAGAACTGGCATAGATTTCTCCATACATACATACATAATTTACCATAAAAAGGAAAGGATGTATTTTGTCTATTGTATCTCTCTGTCAATGAAAGATAAAAAGGAAAATGGACTAGAGTCATTTAGTGGAGTTATTTCTTGGTTAATTTGTTTGTTATTTGTCGTGTCAGTCTTTTTGGTTGAACTATAGAAAACTTCCCTCATGTAAGAATCGTATTGTTTAGCAGTTAACTGCAATCCATATGCATTAAGCGTCGTTCTTTCATTTAATAAACTGCCAGACTTCAGAATTGTTTATCCTTTTTTAAACTGCACCTTGTTTCATGTTTTGAAGCTCTTGTTTGTACTGAAAATCAGTCTTCATCAGATTTGCCTTGGAGCGCTCCACCGAATGAGTAATTTTGTGGAGCGAGGTGAAGATGTTAGGCTCTCTGATGTGTTTGCTGAAAGGTTTTTCAGCGTTTCTTTTTTATTCAACCTTTATTCAGCGCTGTCAAGCTTGTCTTGGGGAAGGTGAGCGGTGCATCACTGCTAGCCTGAGGGAAATCACAAACATAGCCATTATCAGAATTATGGGATGGCTCATTGGGTGCAGGCTCTTTCTACTTGGGGTCGTTAGGGTGATGCAGAGGAGATCTTGGATACGTTGGGAAGGATTTGCGTGAAATTGTTTCTCTAATTCTTCAAGTTTTATGCATTAACCCTTTCCTTTACAGTCTGTATATGTGAGATCATCTAAGATGTAAATGTAGGAAAAAATGTGACTCTTAGAAGAGTATTGTTCAGGTTGTAGGTCCTATTAAGGTCCTATTTTTCTGGTTGCTATTTTGTTACGCACAGCAATGTGTTAGCAAAATGTCATGGCTCTGTTTTGAATGCAGTACTTATTGCTGGCTTTTGTCTGACACATTCTCCCATCTGTTCCATGACAGTTAATACTCAGTAACATATACTTTTAAAACTTTATAACACTACATTATCTTTGAACAGGACACAGTGTTTCTTTAATAAGCATAGTCATATCTCAATTTTAAGGACATCTTATAAGTAGAGGGTTTGGGGGTGTCTTCAAAAAATCTCAGATGAACTTCCTCCACTGAAATTTTAAACCTTCAGAATCATCTCTTATCGTCTGTACACTTTTAAGTGTTTCTGAACTGTGTCATATTGTCCAGGCAGAGAGACTAGGGCCTGCTTGGACCCCTGTGGAGACCCATCCACATCCAAAATGTAGCTCTTTCCTTGGATCAGTGCATAAATCCTAGCGCAGCTCTTCTTCAAAGCTGTCTTTGAATTGATCTCACTCCAGAAAGTTTCAAACAAACCCTGTATACATAATTCTGAGTTTGTTCCCCCCTTTGGCTATGCCGTAGTTTAAAGTTCTGAGAAAAGAAGTTTGGAGACGATGAGAACAGGGGCTCATTACGGCAGACCACATACTGTAGTCGCGACCAAGAACGCTCATTTCCGAAGAAACTTCTTATGCCAAACTTTAGCACTGCCTTCACGTGTGGGGTGCCAGACGGCTGTCGGAGACAAGTGGTATTAAACTAGAGACATTTGTATTTGGAGTTGCATACCATATAAAGTAATAGAACCATCCACCTGTTTTCTTAAAAATTGCAGCTTGAGTCGTCCTCAACGGGCCGTAATATATCAAATCTGTTCATATTATAAAACAGTTGAAATACAATCAAGTGTATGTGTGCGTTTGTTTATCCATGTGTGCATTTGAGGGTTCATAAGGTTTAAAGCATGTTAATAGAGGTATTGGTGTCAGTGGTGCAGGCTGTTAAGTGATGTCGTTGCATTGGACACAGCTGCAGTCTGTAGCGACGCCATATCATCTGCACGCTTCTAATTGCTCTGTTAGAACAGCAAGTGAAATCGTCTGTTCTGGCACTCTCGCACCTGCACTATCACACTCGATATTTAAAGTGTGCTGTGTTCTCTGTCTCGGCTAATTTAGTGGATGCTATTCCAAGCGATGGAAAATGATCATTTCTCGTGATTAGTGATGTCATGGGGTCCCTGACGTTGTTCATTGGTACAGGCTAGAAAGATGTCAGATGTTAGGTCACAGGCCCAGAATATGCTGGGATATGTTATGATTAAGATCTCGATCGTGACCTACATCAGGGTTTCCTTAACTGGGGTTTGCGAACCCCTGGTGGTTCACAAGGGAATTGCATGTGGTTCGTGAGGTACAATGTACCCTGTGCACATACAAATTGCTTCCATTACTTTGAGAAAATTTGAATCGCAAAACATTTTTTAGAAATAACAATAGTTGTGTAAAAATAAAATAAAATCAATATATACGTTTATATTCAAATAAATATTTTTGAAGTTAAATGATTGAAATATTGACTTCCTCGGGGGAGTAGGCTATCTCTCAGGGGTACTTTAAGTAAATGATTTAGGTCAAAGGCTGACATAAAAGTTTGAAAACCCCTGACCTAAATGACCGAACCACTTCTGTTTTCATACACCCTCTTCTTATTTACTTTGTTTTGGAGATGCAACACTCCTCTCTAATGTGCTTGCTGTGTGTTTTATTGTACTTAATGATTGCCCATTACAATGAAAACTATTTTTAATTGCATTTAACTTTGGCTTTTCCTGTAGAATATCATGTTTATTGTAGATTAGCATGTATTCATGTCTCATAGGTGCAGTATGGTCGTAGGTGGACCATGAATTAATCACCAGTGAACTTTTGCAGAGTTAAGTTTCAATTTGCTTTAATTAAAGAGTTGATTAATTACCTGTAATCGTATGTATGCATTGTTTACGTGAGTATATATATATTATATTTATCCAGAGGCCTTTGTTCAACAATGCACTAGCAGTAACTGTCTGCTTTTTAAATAATTAAAAGTAGCCTATTCAAAAGATGGCAACAGAGTGAGAGTTGCGAGACCTCTCTGAAGTGTGGATAAATTGCTTTTCTCCGAGTTAATTACAGGGTTGTGATTCTCAACCGATGCAAAGAGCTGCTTTTTTGTGCCTTATTATGATAATAAATTAGATTTTATGTGTTGCGTTGCCGAGGCATGATAATTTATGGAAATGAAGCCGAGGTAGTGTTTCCTGTTGCCTCAATTCTGCAGTTTAGCTCTCAGGCGATGAGCTCTTGCACTAAAGCGAAAACAGGGGTAAAAGAGCGAAAGAGACAGAGGGCAAATGGGTGTGTGTGGGGTGCGCATGCTTGATTGATGCTGTCCTTTAAGTCTTCATTCTCAAGCTCTTTGCTCAAGCTTACAGTAATGGAGTGAACATTCATCTGAACACATGTCTCACTATCCTCTGTTGCTGAATAAACTTTGCACAGCTTGGAACATCTTTGCTTTCGGGAGTTGGGAGCAGCATCCTGGCATCGTGCCACATCCTGAATTGCCTCCCTTGACAGTATGGAAGCATTTCATACAATAGTCAACTGTTTTACCCTCTACAAAACTTGAAACGGGGCGTGCTGTATTCAGTTTTCTTCATGCAACATAAAGTTCTTACACAGATTCTGCTACACAATAGGTTAATGGTAACTAGGAATGTAAAGTGTCAAAAATGATGGAAAAAGTACTGTATCATAAAACCAGTCCATATGAATCAAAACTGAAAAAAAAATGTTAAAGCCAGTTTAAGTCATTTATACTGTAATGATCTGATTTGGCTTTAGACTATTTTAAATATTGCATTTAGTTGCAGACTATTTATTTTTTATGACTTAATTGCTGTTGTATAACAAGAGCTGCGTAAAAACTCTTTTTGTGTTCCATGAAACAACATTTGAATTTTTGATTTTCTTCTTTGCTTACACACATCTTTCTAGCCTGTAAAATTGAACAAGAGTTTATTCTTTATAACTATATAAACGACAACTATATGGCCACGTGGAGGTCCAGCTCTCACTTTTGTGTGTGTGTTTACAGTATGTGTGATGTCTGTCAGAGGTTTGGAAACAGAGTGAGATGAATGAATGGTGAGCGTCAGTCTGAACTTTAACGAGCGCTTAATGGACAGGCGGGCAGAACGCACTGAGCCCGCAGAAGGGGTCTGATTCCCTCGGAGTCTGACCACGGCTGATTGATGGCCCGACTTTCCCTGTTTATATTTCCTGCCTCCCTGTCACATTTGTTTCCTTTGTACAGCTCTTTCTGCCAATACGAACGGAAATATCTGCAGGGGTGACAATGGTAATTTGTTCCAGGCATGAGAGAGGAGGGGGACCGGGGAATCGACAGGGTTTTACGGCACAGCTGCGTTTCATCAACCTGTGCATCTCTCCGCGCTGATCTGGTGGCCGACGGATGCACACATGGGAGATGAGTTGAGTTAAGCCAGTGTGAATTAAAACCACAGAGAAAGAGAGACAAACTCCAAACAAGAACAACGCGTAGAAAGTGAAAGTCTACATCCTTCTCTCCGTCCTGGAAGTGTAGCTGTTAGGAAAGGAATTGTTGGGAAAGGCTGTTTGCTGCTTTTGTGTTCACAAACTGCACTGGGATACTGTATTTCCAGTTCCAGTGGTTTTAAGGAATATTTCGACAGACACATAATTCCTTTTTACATAAAATCATCCTACAGTACACAATGTAAATAACATTCTGTGAAATATCTCAGAGAAATTTTTAATATTGACTGAATAAGTTCATGTCAAAAAATCGGTGTAAAGTTTCTATAGCGATTTTCACAATTTTGCAGCTGTTCAGAAAACACTGGTACAAACAGATGACAAATAGACGTAGAAATGTATATATATTTGATTGAATATTAAATAATATAAAATAGATTCATATGTTATATTTAGTAATATGTATAATTGTAAAAACATGTGGATATGTGACATGACTATTTGTGTTAACCAGAAACCATAATATTAACTGATAGCCATATAACGCACAGTTCAGTGTGTGAGGAAGGATTGCTTCTTCCTCATATAGTTCCATGCCATGGGCACGGGCTAGGAATAAGGGTTTTAGAAGTTAGAGACGAGAAGGCCAGAATGACACCCCTGCAGCAGAGATGATGTTTGCAGCTCTCCCCGGCTCTCTATTAAAAGCTAATGTGGAGAAAAGCACTTCTGGCCCCCAGGCCCTTCACATTGACACAAGAACATAAATGTGCACAGCACCTCAGGCCCTCTCCAGACCTACCATGATATGAAAGGGTGAAAAGAGTACAAAGTATATGGAAAAAAGTGTCTTGAGGACATATTCCTGGTGGGGTGAGGAAAAGGGTGGGTTAAAGTTGTGGGGGGTGTTTTCAGCAGCTGTACAGCAATGCCCTAACTATGTGGAAACTGTATTGTGTGTTTTTATGGGACTACTTTTTGCTATTGATTTTAATATGTGCATATTGTGTTTCTTATAACAAGAGCTAAACACACAGTAACAGAATAGAGAGAGGACAAGACATTTTTTGCATGCCAGATTATTTTACCTGTCTATTATTTTTAAATGATGCAGTGCAATAGCCGATGTCCTTCCGAATTTGAACCGAAAGGAATGCATTGAAAGACACAATTTTCCAACAGAATTGTGCAGTATTAAACAACCAGCTAAAGCACGGCATGCTAATTAAATGATCGCTGCTAAAAATATGAAAACCAAATCTAGTTGACCTCAGCATGCAGTGACGAACAAGTTCAACTAGTCTATTGTTAGATGACTTGTCTGCCATTACTATCCCCAATTGATTTGTTGTGCATGTGAACACATTTTACTATAATTGTGTTAAAGACGTGCATGGGAGGTTGAAATAAAGGTGACTTGTGTTTATGTATGTGTGTGTTTGTGTTTCAGTCCAGCTGTCAGGGATATTAACAGCACAGAGTTGGGTACAGAGACCTTAATGAGCTCCGCTGCCTAACAGCAACCACACAGATGTTAAACACACATGCACAAACATGCAAATTGCAATAAGCTTGTAGTAGGTACAGAAATTGATCGCCATTGGTGGTCGCATGTGTCTTAAACAATTGCTGTCAGAGACTCAAGTCCCGCTACAGTAGCAAAAACAATATCACAGTACATAAAGCAGTAGACCCATGATGCTCGGCAATAACATTAATGACAAAGGTACGCTCACGGTTGGCCATATACACTTGACTCCTTTTTAAAGAAAATAATTGGATGCTGGTGAGCGTCGGTCCAAACCACACTCAAATGCTGACAAATCACTATTTTCTTCTATATTATGTCACTTTAAATTCAAACCACCGACCCTAATTCCAAAGTTTGATGGAGAGTAAAAAAGTAAGACCATTTACATTGTGTGCAGCTACATATAATACCTTACATTTTGCCCTGTCCAATATGGTGGTGACGTTGACGTACCACAGCAATGCAATACATTTTAACATTGCACTTGCCAATACACAGCCCGACATGTCACACAACATTATTTATAGTTATTGCCTTGCTGTGTTTCTCTGTCTGTAGGATTGTGCAATGACAACGCACGCCTACATGAACCGAAGCTTGATTGCGGGTGAAAAGTCTTTGACAGCTTATTTGAAGTAATTAGCACGTATCGCTATAGATAACATATTAATTTGCATAATGCGTTTTTAATGACACACTAATGACATTGAGAGGGAGCTAATAGAGTGCGTAGACCGAAGAAGTATTGTCATAGAAAGAGTTTTCGTACGAAACATTTGAGCCGGTGAGTAGGCCACGCCCCTTTTCCAATACGCCTTTTGAGTTTTGCTAACTCTCTGATTAATGGCGTCGTAAAACGTCTGATAAACATATTCAAGAAATGAAATATCCATTTGTTTTAATGCCAGAATGAATTGCCAGTTCATCTAAATCTTTTAGAGTGCGCTGTCAAATTGAAATGAAGTGTTGCTGTGGCGCTGCTCAGCAGACCAACTACAAACCCACTCAAAAAGTCGATGGCTTTGACTTGTGCGTGTGTACGCGTGTGTTTGTTTGTACGTGTCAATAGAGCACCGAAAAATATACTGTGGAGAAAATGCCGATGCCGTGTGTAAATGCCTATGTATTGACTCGGGTGTACTGTATGTGTTTGTGTCTGTCAAAGGATTTTTTATTATTATATTTGAGAATGTCACACTAACGACTTTTGTATTTTTGTTCCTCTAGCACCGGTATGTGTCCCCGTACGCCTGTGAATTGGATTTGCCCCCAAACAAAGCTGTTCCCTTTTTTCCCAACCGCATAAAAGAAACTCCAGCAGCTATTGACTGCATTTATAGCCTTTGTGACACACTCCGGGCCTAAAAAGATTCCTCTAACAAATGCCAGCTGATTTTACAGCAGATTTACAAACTGTTCGCTTGTGCATCTGAGGCGGGATGTGGGGTATTTGTACCCAGCGCAGCGTGATGGTAATCTCATGCTAGCTTGTTTCCGAGACGCAGGATTGTCCTCATGAATCAGACAACATTTCCCTAGGATGTACTGTGATAGAATGTTGATAAGCTAGAATGGGTGTGGGAAATGTGTTTTGCTGTCGGAAAGAAAAAAATATCAAGTCTAATAGCTTTTGAGAGCACTGCAGTTGTGAAATCATTTTTCATTTTGGGATTTTGTCCCCACAATGTAGCCTATGTAGGTTTTACTACCTTTGTGGGGACAACATCCCAAAATGAATGTTGTCTCACAACAGACAAAGTGGTTTCTGGGTTTCTTCTATTAAAGATTTAACTTATAGTTAGCAATCGAGCTTGGGGATTGGTAACAAAATGTTCCCGTGTTCTGACCCAGGTTCTGGCATCTTGTATGTGTCTATAAATTAGGATGAATCATGTTGTTATATTACTTTTTTTTTTAAATTGTATTTAGTAAGGCAGGGGTTTTCAGACTGAAAACACTACTGGACATGACTATTGTTTCATTTCTTGGTGTTTATCTCTTCTTTTTTGCAACATGGATAGTTTCCAGAATGTTTATATTTGTATCTTTGTAGTAAGTTTTTCTCACTATAGTTAATTTTTTCACACTCAAAATGAAAGTTTCTACTGTACAAATACATTTGAATTGAGAATATTTCTCTTCAGGTTTATACATCCAACAAGTGTAGCCAACTGTTGAAGTTCTGAAACAATATGTTGTCTTTATAATATCACATTTACTATTTATCTAACAACGTTTAAATGGATCTTTATACATAAGAATTTATAGATGGAAATGTTGGTCCATCACGAAAGATTAATCTTATTTGGGGGTAAGGTTTGAAATCCCCTGTACTAAGGAATGTTATTATGGCAATGCAAGATGGATTGTATGCAGTATACAGTCGCTCACAACAATCGCTCCTTGTTTGCTAGTTCTGTTTTTGCTTTAGTGAGCAACTCAAAAAATGTTTAACCCCTCCGGATAGAAAATAAAAACTTTGTCGGTTGTGTGAATGTTTGTGTTCTTTTGGGAGAGGTATCTTGGAGTCAGCAAGATATTTTCGAAAATAAAATCCCCCCTCCTCTGTTTCCAAAGTGTCTCCCTGGTTTTCCTTTCTTGGCATTTCATTTGGTGTGTTTTCACCTTATTGAGTCTGTAAATCACAAACCAGTGACACGATCTCAGATGAGACTTTGACGCAACCACGACTGCTTTTCTAATCCAATCAGAAGGCACACGCACACAGTCATACATACACGTGCTTATGTATACTGGAGGTCATCAATAGCTTAGCCAATTACAAACCGGCTCATTGCTCTTTGAGATGTTGCTGCAGGTCATTTATCACGAGCGTACTCCTACGCAGAAGCTACACGTTCCAGTGGCTCTTCCTGCCCCATTTTTTCATATGTCACTTTCATGTGACCTTCCCGATAACCCAGCTTTAGACTGCAGTGTTAATGCTTGGGGTGATGTTGCTTAATGGTTGCTTGGCTGCAAGGTTGAAGCAACCAATGCAACAAGAAGTAATGCATGAGCTGTCAGCATTGTGCCCTTGTGTAAGGCACTTAACCGCAGTTTGCTCCAGGGAGTCTGTCCCTGTAAGTATTGCGATATATGCAAGGTGTCCCGCTTTGTGCCAGACAGGCTGATCAGCCTTACAGGCTCAATATGATTGGGGGTAGGATTAGGTTTAGTCATCACCCTGTCATGCACAAAGCGGCACCTTCCACAAACTGCCAGTAAGTTGCTTTCTGTTAAATGTAACTGTGTCTAATCAGGAAAATGTGAACTGTTTCTTTTTTCACTCAGTGTTACAATTTGAGTAATGAACATGATGTGTGTGCCCTCCAGGTTTGCCGTGTTGAGAGACCCGGCTGATTGGCTGAGCGTGAACCTATTCAAAGGCAACGTCACCACCAAGGCCATACTGGACCGTGAGTCTCCACATGTTCACCACAACCAGTACACAGCTCTCTTCATTGCCACAGATAACGGTAAGACATTTTGTACATGGTGGTCGTATGTGATTTTAAAACTTCTGTTGTGACATAATGAAATTAAAGTTCCTAATATTTCTTGGGAAGAAATTATTAAGGGTGAACCTCAATGATGGTTGGCCGAAATATGCTTGGGTCATATTTTGCCTCAAAATCAAACAAAATATATTTTTATGAAAGAAATCAACTTTATTTTTATTTACAGTGCTGCTAATGAAAAAGTGGTATATTTGAAGTGAAGTATTTATACATCATAATATTTGTTGTTCTGCCCTAAAATGCTGGTGCTCATCTTGATAAAAATCCCCATTGCGTCCAGACAGGGTGATTTTCATTACTGTATTACAGTAATGAGAATATAATGAGAATCATCTCGGAGAATAATGAAAATAACAAACAAACTCAAAAGTAATGAAATCCCATTATAGTCATGAGAATAAGGGCTTCTTGAGGGAAGATGTGCTTAATTGTCATGAAAATAATGCCATAATAAAAAAGTAAGTTTGATTCTACAGTACATACTGTAATTGAATTTTTTTCATATAACATCAGGATAAAATACAACCCTCGCATGTCTTTGTCACAACTGTGCTTCAAAAATGCGTTGTAGTACTGTGGCAGTGTCAACATGAGGGGCTCGGCACACTGAAATGTTTTTAAGAGTTTAGGTAAAACTCTACGATATTGCATGCATCAGTAAAACATAATTTCACTGTAGTTGATGATGTGTCTAAAAGAGAGTCGGCCACTGAGGTAGCTAACTGCCTGTGTTCGTAATTGGCCCTGAACTTTTATAAATGGCATTGAAAGACTGTGAATACTTAGCGATTTATTCTTTTGTCACCTCAATTGCCGGAGAAACTACGCCAATATAACGGCTAGGTCTATTTCTAGTCTTTTATGCAAGTCATCAGCCGCGCTTTAAATGGCTGTGATGGCGTGGCAGTGGATTATTCTCTCGCCACAGAAAATTACACACTTGTGCAGGTCACATAACGCAGTCTTTGCATTTGTGCTGTCTGGGTAGTGTAGTAATTTCTCTCACTTGGCATAAACAACATTTAATTAACCTCTGAGAGACTCATTTCTCAGTGTCACATCTTTAGACAGGTACACTTGGCGATATCAGAGAAGAAATGTTTTAGCGACCAAGCTCTCTCTCTCTCTCTCTCTCTCTCTCTCTCTCTCTCTCTCTCTCTCTCTCTCTCTCTCTCTCTCTCTCTCTCTCTCTCTCTCTCTCTCTCTCTCTCTCTCTCTCTCTCTCTCTCTCTCTCTCTCTCTATTCAGAACCTTTCTCAATTCTCTCTCTCTCTGTTTCACATGAGGGAATTGGGGCGTGCGAAAGATGATGATTTTAGGCTGAACTACTTTGTGTGATCATGAGGAAAGATAGATTTTGTATTGTGAGGTCATGTAAGTGTAAGTGGCTTTACATCAAAGGTAGATGAACTTTATAGTGAGGTATAAATAGCAAGCTATACATTTTAAAAAATACATTAAGAACAGAGCGCCGTTGCCCAGACATCTTTCGGCGTGAATATGCAAATCTGACCTGAGCTTAAGATCGATAAGTGTTAGTGTTTCGTACTTACAATGCATTATTAATAATAGTTTGCTGAGGTTTTGAAAAGGTTAAGGGGACCTCAGCCATATGTCAAATTTAAGAGTTATTATTTTTGAATTGAGATGCAGACATTTCAGATACAGTCCGGAGGCTTATTTCAACAAATGTCAAATGGCCAAAATAAAGTTTGCTTTGAGGTCACTTACTGCATTAACTTTCTCTATCTGCCTTTTCAGTGTAGTTCACTGATGTCAGATGGAAAACATTGTCTTATTTTTAGTTTAGAGTGTCTTAATATTTTTCCTCCCTACGGAAATTGATGCATTACTGTATATGGTGCATGGTAGTTTGGGATTCTCCATGGCATCAAAGAGATGGTTCACCCAAAAATGAAAATTCTGTCATCATTTACTCACCCTCTTGTCATTTCAAACCTGTATGGCTTTCTTTCTTCTGCAGAACACAAAAGAAGATATTTTGAAGAATGTTGGTAACCGAACAACGGCGGTACCCATTAACTTGCATTGGTTTTGTGTCCATACAATAGAAGTGTATGGGCACCGCTCTTGTTTCTTTAAAATACCTCCTTTTGTGTTCATACAGGTTTAAAATGATAACAGAGTGAGTCAATTGTGGCAGAATTTTCATTTTTAGGTGAACTATCCCTTTAACAGCATTAGATTTAGATTTAGCTTTTTATCCTCCTCAAGTGTTTGTGGACATGTGTACAGTGCTGGATTTCTTCTGCCCATGTTTCCCTGATATCCCAGGCAGATCTAGACTCTCTATTCCGTGACAATCTGTCCGATGATTGCATGACACGAGTGTCACACTGGTCACTAAGAGGCTATCGATCTGATCTGGAGTCTTATGTCTTTATTTCAAGGGCTCAGATGAGCGCTCTCTCTCTCTCTGACCGCTGACCACAGAGAAGATGTGAGTGTTGATTGAACAAGAATGATGGAGGAGAGAAGAAAAATGAGAAGATGGTGAACTGGTAGAGAAGAGGGCAGATAACACTAGCTGGAGAGTTACGTACTATAAAAACTGTGTGCATTCTTACAAGGGAGCTGCTAACTTTGCTTTCTGCGGCCAATGATGTGTTAACACACCTGATCACCTCGTACTACGCGTGTATACGTGAAATGCATGTTCTCTAAATTCCTTATTTTTAGGAACATTGATTGTTGTTGCCTTTTTTAAAGTACATTCTCCTATTCCAGTTCATTTTTGGAGAGACAGCTACAGTAGAAACAGGTGTTTGTGGGTTGCTGATTGTGATGCTGCCAAAACATTGTTTTATGAACATCCCAACCATCCCTGCATATGCAGCCTGCAGTAGCCGCAAAAATATTGGCTCAACCAATAGTTTGAGTTTGGGCGGGATTAAGTTGGGGCTAATAGCGAGATTCAGCATTAAAGTGATACTTCACCCAAAAATGAAAATTCTGTCATCATGTACTCACCTGTGAGTTGTTCCAAATGTGTTTACATTTCTTTGTTCTGATGAACACAGAGAAAGATATTTGGAATAATGCTTATAACCAAACAGATCTCAACACCCATTGACTCCCATAGTAGGTAAAATTACTTTATCTTTTTTTGGTTCTGTTGAACACAAAAGAAGACATTTTGAAGAATGTAGGAAAGCAAACAGTTCTGGGGCACTTTTGACTACCATTGTTTTTCCTACTATGGTTGTAAAAACAAGAACAAGAAGGCAGGACTGTGACAATAGTTTTTTTAAATGAAAATGTTGTCAAGTTAAGAACTTGAAATCAAAATCTAAAACTTGTAAATATAAAAACCATGTTTGTTTAACGAACATAAAATGAATGAATGAATGAATGAATAAATTAATGAATGAGGCATTTATATTGCACTTTATTGTGTGTTGCAGTACACCCAAAGCGTGAATTTATATTTGTAATATTTATAAATTTATTGTCCAACCAATGTAAATATTTTTTATGGTAATCCAAGAGATTTGTTTCAGTGTACCAGTTTACCTTCATTTTTTCTCCTAATTTTTTATATGACATTTTTAAGGAAACGAATCATTTCATCGCTGTCCTTCTGAAACCTTGTATGTCCAAATTTGCTATTTTTCATTAAATAAAAAACACTGTACTTTTTAAATGATTACATACTGAGTTGTCAGCATTGAAGAGAACTTTTTATTAGTGAGATATTTGACAAATGTAAACGGTGACCAATAATAATAATTGATTCGTGTCAAAAAAATAAAAATCACGAAATATGGAGATATGAGGTTTCAAAAGAACAGCAGTGATTTGTAAATTCTGGATTTTAATAAACATAATAATAAACATTATAATACTCTATAGCACTCAGGAACAGGTGGACATGTGAAAAAATCTGAAGGAGCGAGATGGAAAAATGAATCCATTTTGTAGCTCCCAGTGTGTGAAGCTGCAGATTCACTGGAGTGGTTGGGAACTGTTGGAGTGAAACACAGTTCTGAGCCTGGTGTGCTTAGTCTAGTCTGTGAGCCCGAGGTTAATGACTCAAGTCCTTCCGACACCTTCTGGAGCTGCACTGTGCTCAGAGCCATGGAGATGGAGGTGCTTGCGGAGGGTTTGACGTTTAGAGAGACTAATCAGTTGTTGCTGTGTGTGACACAGGCAGATTTTTTGTGTGCTGTCATTCTTCATTGTGCCAGCAGATGTTACACCGTTCCATCACTCTATAGGGAATGTGTCTGTACTTGGCATGCGAGTTTGTGTAGATCTGCCTAACGCATATATTTTAGTCCAGCTGGAAAGTTAGACACATACGATTTTCATTGTGTTCTTGTATAGACAAGGACAATAGTTATCGAATTATACTGTATTTTTTCTCTTCACCCAGTGTCTTCTGTCTAAGGCACTTCTTTCTTCCTCTAGACATACAGTAGCATCATTAATACCACCTTGAAATTCAAATCCTATCAACAGCATCTGGTTGCCGCATGCTGTGCTTTTATGCGATGTCGCAAGCGTTCACCGTGATGACTGGTACCCATCTTTGCATTTAATTTAAATCTTCAACTCACCATTTGCTGTTTAAGGCGACCATTGTATTACAGCTCTGTTAAAGAGCTAAAAGGCTCTTTAAGTATGCGTAAGAGGTTTGTTTGAAACGCTAACAAATGACAATGAGACTTTTAGAAATATGTGTTGTAGGTTCGCGTTCATAGTTCTCTAGCTCTTAGGTACTTGTAGGATAACATATTGAGTCAAGATTGTTGTGTACCCATGGGTAAAAGAATATGATAAATGAGATGTTTATATTGCTGCAGTTGTTTCTAGACAGCAATGAGATTAAAAAGAGAGCAAGTGAAGACCTTTCCGGTTCCAATACTCAATAACACAAGAAACAGAGAACGCACGCACGCGTGCGGAACCCGCTTGAAGTCCCAGAAGTCACTGCGGCGTGTCCATCCAAGTTCGTTCTTCCGAGGCTGCCTCGCAAGACCGGTCTCCACGAGAACACAAGTCTGTTCTTTGCGTTCTTGTCTGTTTTTAACTAGTTAGCTAATGTTATTTATTTGGCTTGTTTTCAGAAATAATCTACAGGGACTCTATTCTTTGTGGATGTGTACTGGTAGTGTTTGGGCCACAAAAGCGTGCATGCGCAGTAACGCTTGTTTATAGTATTGCTTTGAAACCATCTACTGTATATCCCTGTATTCCTCATTTGGGCCTTTTTATATTTCTATTAAAGAATTTAAAGAGAAACATCTGAGACAAAGTTGATGCTTCAATTAAGCGTAATTGAGATCTTCATGAAGTCTAGAACTGGACAAACAATCACAAGAACATTTTTGATGTTAACCATCATGTCACCACGAGTACTGGGTAAAATGATATTTGTTGAATGAGATCTACCCGAAGAGCCAAGGACATCACGGTTCTTATCTATATCCAGTTTCGGTTCTCCAGTACGTCCCTTGTTAACCTCACTCTGCAGTCTCTAAACAACCAAAACAAGTCTCAGGTTCTTAAGGGTGGGAGAAGGGTCTGCTCGTGTATAGGAGGGCATAAAGCATGTACTTTGAGACGGAAGGGTAACAAGAGGTGTTTTGGCGGCTGTAGACAGAGACATTGAAATAGTTTTTTCTGTCAGGGTTGGTGGAAAACCAAGCGCTTTAACCAAGCTATTCAAAGGTTGGTTGCTTTAACCAAGCTATTCAAAGAAAATGCTAGAAAAACACTTGAAAGCACTACACACTTGAATTGTCGACTAAATTGATGCTGAATGGCTTCTGCAGACCCTGCAGCATCTGTTTTTGTCTCTTAACTTTGAAGTTTGAAAGCCATTAGAAGAGCACCGTACAACGCAACTTGTGTCACATCCCCGTGTTCAGCTTTAAAAGAGGAAACTTAATCTTTGTGATTAAGAGGATTTCGGCTTTAAAAAACGATGTCAGGCCCTGATTCAATATTATAGACCGATGAAAGGATGATCTAAGTATCGTCAAAGCAAAGTTCGGAAAATAGCGAGAGTGTTCCCTGCTAGTTTCTCATTAAAGAGAACCCATGAGGCTAATCAGAGGGTTTTGTTCTGGGACTCGCAGGTTTAATCGGCTCCTCGTTGTCAGGTTCCAGCTAAGCCTCCTGTGAAGCTGGACGGTCTGACTTTAATTGCATATCAATTTTCTCCCTTGTTAAGTTGACTGAGTGTCGACTGCTCGACGTGGTCGTCTGTTGGATTGTTTCTCTGTGGTTCCTCTACAGTACTCGTTGTGAAATAAGAGGTTTCCGGAAGGAAAGAATATCAGATTTGACTCTCAGATACTAAGTGTATGTCTAATTCTTCTCATGTTTTGTTTTCAGTTTTTCTCAGTGAACCTTAAAGGGACAATTCACCCAAAAATAACAGTTTTGTCATTATTTACTCACCCTGGAGTTGTAAATTCTGAGTTCCAGATCTGTTTAAATTTCTTTGTTTTGATGAACACAGAGAAAGATATTTGGAAGAATGCTTGTAACTACTAACAGTTCTAGACCACCATTGACTACCATAGTAGGAAAAATCACAATGGTAGTCAAAAGTGCCACGGCACTGTTTGCTTTCCTACATTCTTCAAAATATCTTCTTTTGTGTTTAAGATATTTATAAAGCAATTGAGGGCAAGAACTGTTTGGGTACAAGCATTCTTCCAAATATCTTTATCTGTGTTCATCAGAATAAGAAATGTATACAGGTTTGAATCAACTTGAGGGTAAGTAAATAATTTTATTTTTGAGCGAACTGTGCCTTTAATGAACATTCGTAATAGGGATTTAGAATATAACCTCCCTTGTGAGATCATTAGTTGTATGTAAGTTGTTTTGTGCTAACTGTCCTCATATCTCGTTTTAATTGCGTCATTACTGGTGCATATTGCCACAGTAAAAATCTGGATTTTTCCTTTAGGAAAAAAATGAGTTTGAAAATGTATATGAAACAGAAATAAAAGTTATGATGTAAAATGAAAGAATGCTTTTTTTCTAGGTCACTGATGAAAAGTAAGCAAGTTTTGTGACCTTGATCATGTTATTTTGGACAAAAGATCAGATATTCATTCTCACACGGAAGCACACAACACATTCTTGAATAATGTTGTTAATAATAAAGTCTTGTTTTGTTCAGGTCAGCTAGAGTAAATTCTAGGGGATGTTTCTAAAAATTCATGGTAATTAAAAATTAATATTTTTCTATGAAGAATCTTATGTTTCACTTTTAACATAAAAGAATAATAAGAAGTATTAATGATTTGAATGAGCATATTATGAATTTCCTTGTTACAGTATCCTGGTGCATTTTATTCCTGGAAGTTTTTTATGTAGTAAAAAGTCATTTTCTGAAGTGAGCGACCACAGAATTCCAAAATCCCTCTTTGTCGTCACTCTGAGACCTCCTTATTACATCCTTGTGTTTATTGAAGTTCTGCATCTTTATTGTTTCCCCAAGTGTTTTCTGCCGGCTATTTAACACATTTCTATTCCTAATATTTCACCATCTTTAATAGTCATCAGTGCATGACATTCTGCATAACTTTTTTTGTTTCATGCTCTGCCATTAGGCATAACCTTTAGTAATAGAGATGTTTCTTTTTTATATGATATTGCAGGCAAGTGGGAGACATCGACCAGCAGCCAACCCCAAAGAGACTTGGCAACCTTGGTCAGCTTAAATGCCTCTTAAAGGGTTCTCGAATTAAAATGATGTCATCATTTATTCACCATTTCTTTCCATTTATTATTATTTTTTGTTTTAGAAATCAGTGTAATGCCATACTAGACTAGACTTTAAAGGGGTCAAATGACACGGCTAAAACAAATATTATTTGTTTGTTTTAGATGTAATGCAATGTGTATACACGATTCAAGGTTCATAACCGCTGTATTTTCTACATACCGTGCATGTTTGTATCTCCTCTTTGCCCCGCCTCTCTGAAACGCGCCGATTTTTAACAAAGCTCATCGCTCTGAAAAGCGAGGTGTGCTATGATTGGCCAGTTAACCAGTGCGTAGTGATTGGTCGAATACTGCAAGCGTGTGACGGAAATGTTACGCCTCTTACCATATTTTGGAACATTTCCAAAGCAATTGTACTGACAGGTACGCCCACCTTACTTGCGTATACATTTGGGCGGTCTTAGTCAACTCATACCACGAACTGATGTAGATTTGTGGGGGTGTGGTTACACAAGACGTTTCAGGCAGGTCTGTGTGAGCATTCGCTTTTAGATAGAATGCATCTTTTGTTTCGACACTTTAATTTTTGCAATTTTGTGAGGAGATAAAAACACACCAAAGTCACAGAAAAACACGTGTTCACGCCATATGACCCCTTTAAAGCAAGTTTCGACCTTGACATTCCTAAGGGTGTGAAAATCATTTTGACCTATTGCATGACCTGTTTTTCCAGGGTTTGCATAGAACGTCTCTTTCTACAAAGATGTCTTGTCTTTGATCATATCCGCCAGACAATGATAGGTGGTGAAAGAGAGAGAACGACACGAGACTGAATTGGACAGACATACGGATGGGGCAACACATGGTATCAACCCAAACCGCTGTAGTCAATAGATCTGTCTCGCATGAAACCAACATGTGGAATAAAGCACCATGGACCAGTGGGTCTGTACCAAAACACCCAGTGAACCGAGGGTTAGACTTAGAGGTCTGGTGGGCTGAGATAGAGTCCTGGGCTGTCACAAAATCATTACTACAACCAATAAACATCACCCTCTGCAACGCCTCCCAAAACTTTACCTTAACACGGATGCTACATTATAGATTTCTTAACAACCTCACAACTAAACTTTTCAACTATAGGTACACTTTTGAAACTCTCACATGCTCATTGATTTATTACAGTTGTACTTTAACAATTTCTAACATTGTTTATAAATGCGACCTTAATATAAAAAGAAAAGGTTGAAATGTGTTAGTTTTAATAAAAACGTTACTGCTGGAACGTGTCTGTAGCTGAAAATACATTCATTTTCTTGACTACGCTTAAGCTCTGTTTTCGGCTGCCCATAAAATCAAATCAGTTTTCACAGCCACAGTGAAAATGTATTTTTAATGCAGAGGGAGACAGTTTTACAAGACTAACCTGCTCACAGACAGCTGTGAGACTCAAAGCTGTCTATCCCCTAAATATCAACAATGTTTAGCGATGCATTAGGTGGAAGGCGAGAGCAATCGTGTTCTTGCAGAGTGAAACAAAAGTGTTGTAAAAAATGAGTAAATCACACTCGTTATGTAAAGAAGAAATGACAACCCCAAGCTCCATTAATGCTGCATATCTTAAAAACATATTTATGCAGACAGCATGCAAAATGTATCATGAATAACCTTTATATCAGCATGTTAAGCAAAACAGCGTTCAAATGAAGTATTTATGCGTGCTATATACTTCTTCGGTTTTGTGAATCAAAAATGATGTCACAATGCTCGCAGGTTTCAAAGATGAGCGATATTAAATGATAAAGTGCGTCATGAAGTGCTGGCTCTGATCTGCAGCACATTTTATGGCGCATCTAAATGTGCGTAATAGACCTTCAATGTGACTTAGAGGATGAGGAAGATTATAGTGCTACAGCGGATAATAATGATGATGATGATGATGATGATGAAGATGGTAAATGCGTAGGAGAGAATGTGTCCTTTGAAGGCTCAGTGAAGTCAAACAACTTTAATGTTTCCAACCACGTTCAGCAAGCAGATGCTTGTGTAAATGGAACATATTTGCAATTCTTCATGCATGTCTACTGTGATTCACGACAAACACAGGAGGAGAGACAGAGCGGTGTACATAAAGCCTGGCTGATTCGTGGAGTTTTTCTTCATTTCATGCCTTGTTGAAAAGTTTGATATTTACTTTTTAAGTGATAACTGTCTTTTAAAGCCTCAAGTAAGAGTGTTGTGATTTCATTACATATTATGAAGGCTGTATATAACAACGTTTGAATATGTGTGTATATGCACATTTCTATATTATGTGGCCACAGTTCAGATGTTTTATTGGATTGTTCATCATTGCATTGGGTGACAAAATATTGAATTTCCAGAAGAGTAAGTCGGTAGATTGAGGAGATTGAGAACTGGTGTGATGATGATGGAAGCAATATGCGCTAGTCTCAAAACGCACTATTAAAACACCCACGTCTGTTTTTCAAGGCTAACGTTTTTTTCCAGTCCTCTGGAAAAGAAGTCACACTTCAGAGAAGATATTGTGGGGTCAGTGGCAATATACGAAGAGCCAGCGATGTTTGTTTTAACCAGACTGAAACTAATCGTAATGAAACCTTTTCATATTGCTGATTTTGGAAAGGTTGGGGGCGTTTGCTTTTCATCTTCTATTTAGATTCAGAAGAGTGTGCTTGTTTTTCTTTGAAATCTATCAGAATGTTGGCGACTCTATATGTCTCTCAATATAAATGTATTGCATGCTTATGTAAGCTCAATAGCTATCTTAAAATAAACTACACTGTTTTCATGTATAAACTTCAGCGTGTTCATGACGGCTGCTTTATTAAACATGCATGCGGGTATTTCCCTCAAAGACTTATCTTGTTGTGTTTTTAGATGTTGCTTGTTTGGGTCAGAATGCGGTCAATAGCTATCGGTCAGGGTGTCTTCTCCACCAAGAGCAGAAAGTACATCCAGTTATTTCTGAGTGCTCCATACACCATAACAGCTGGCTGTATTTGCAGTAACAGTATTAGCCTTGCCTTTGACATCTTTCAGCTGTTGTTTTACTCGAAGTGATGCAAATATGTATTTACTAATGCACACATGCAGTGTCTACATTTTGTAGAAGGTCATCATTTATTCATTAGAGGTCCATTATCACACAACACAGTATGGCAGAATATATTTAAACCTGTAAAATATAAGAGCATTGTTCTAAACACTGAAAAGCTATCGTGTCTGCTGTTTTTAATAGAACATACAGTATTACTTATTATTTATATTCATAATCGACGTCGTTTCTGGGACGTCTGTCCACCATCTTCAGTGAGCTTGTCTTAGTGTTTTTTCATGATCACTTTCTTTGTGAAGGATATACGCAGTGCGGAGTTTGGCAAAAGCAAGGCAACATAATTAGGTTGAAAATTATTTGGAAAATCCTTTGTATCAGGAGACATTAAAATAAAAGAATATCATTAGGTTGAATATCATTTGGAAAATCCTTTGTATTTTATCACTCTAAGATGCAATTACGGTGTTAGACATTTATTTTGTGTATGCCATTGCACATTGTAATTGCCATTGTTTTTGGAGATATGTTGAAAAATGTTCTACATACAGTAGCTGATTACATCACATTACCGTTCTTATGAGTAGAAAATCAATAAAGCATGACAAGGGCGACTTTGTTCTGCCTCTAAATGCTGTCTGCAGTCATACAGGATTGATGTTGTTGGAACGGACCCCATTTCTCTTTCTAGCGAGACGTTATTTGGACTGCTGTTTTGACACCAAGCCTTTTCTCCTTTCCTTTCATGCCTGAGCGTTCCTGGCAACATGAGGACAAAATGGTTCTGTAATTACTGATCCTGTCGTCTGATGTTAATTGCGAATGACCTCCAGGGCTGTTTGTAATTATGCAGTCTTGCAATAACCGCTAATCTCCTAGAAACAGAATATTTTGAAAAGTATTGAATAATGTAGTTTTTTCCCTCTGCGGTATTCAATAAAGTCCAATTTGATATCAATTGAAGCATCTTTTCTTTCAAATCAAGATGGTTTTTGATAGCTCCAAGTCAGCAAGTGTCTGGAGGGTCATTTTCTCTTCAAACGGACAAAAACACTCGTCGACTTTTCAACCGCTGTATTGGTTAGTGAATTTACAGATGGCGTTTTATAGTTTTAGCACTATTTATCTGTATGCTTTAGTTTGCAAGACTGAGCCCAGTGATAAGTGTAAGCACAATATTTCTGTGTATAAAAGACATTGACATGGCATATAAAGCCAGAAGGCTTTAGTCAAGCCACAAGTCTTTGAAGTCGACATGAAATCAAAAAAGACCCTATCTTCTTCCTAAATACACATTTCCTGGTCTTATTGTGAATGATGAATGAATGGGGAAAAGGTTTGAAGCCAGTTGCTGCAGCCAGTCACTCTTTGATGTTTTAAGTAGGTGAAGACTTGAACCACTTTAAGCTCATTGGATAACGCTAGGAAATGAAGTGTGCAATTTTTTTATCTTAAAATACTTTTTCCTATCCACACGTATGAGTTGTGCTGTGATGTTGCGTTTTGTAGCGTGAATCTACAGTGGCTTTTTAAAACATTGCTCTGTTGTTGTGATTTTTCCTTTGATAGTACAGATCAATTTCATATACACCCTTATCTCTTGCCCCATTAGGCAGTCCACCCGCCACGGGCACAGGTACGCTGATAATAACGCTGGAGGATGAGAATGACAACGCGCCCTACATCTTCCCTTCTGTGGTCCGCGTGTGCGAGGACGCTAAAGACATGAACGTGGTCGTGATCGGGGGACGAGACAAGGACATTTATCCTAATACGGACCCTTTCAAGATCGAGCTTGGCAAACAGCCAGGCCTGGAGAAAACATGGAAGATATCCAGGATCAATGGTAAGTTAGTTCTCAGATGGCACTGAAATGGGCATCTGCCACCTATATAAGGCACCAGGTCGACAAAATGATGTAGTCGGATGAATTCCAATTGGATTAACGTTGGGATAAAAACCTAAATGACACGGGGAATCTACAGCATCATTCTGTTTAAGTAAATATAGAAGGTGTTTTATAGGAGAACCTGTTGAAAACTTTAGCATTAGAATTTGTGTTTTGGATGCTGATAGGCCACCTCAAAGGAACAGTGCACCCAAAAAAACAAATCTGTGATTATTTTTGTTTGTTCTATTGACACCAGGATGAAAATCTAAATGGGTCTGTTCAGATGCGTCAGATGGGCCGTATATGTTGGCGTGGTACTGAGAAAAGAGGATTGGTTTTAAGTTACGAACAGTGGGTGTCTATCATTAGATATCACACAGACCAAATAGCTCTGTGTATTTTGGGTTTATCTTAGCAGACTCTCGATTACCCATCTCTCCTGAGGACAGGCATTCAAATATAGAAAGCCGATGAATCTCCAGACTTCTGTTTGCTATTTGAAAAAAGAATAAGTGGAAGATGCTGTGATGCAGAGCAAAGAGACCGATGATGTGACGCTAAGGGAACAGTACACCCACATTTTTATGAAAATTCATCTTTTTCCAAACCTTCTGTGGGAGACAAGTCATTTTAAAGGATGTCCTTTTCCTTATCATTAAAGTGAATGGGGACTGGTGCTGACTTCATCAAATTTCATTCTGTTCCAAATGCAAAGCTATTGTGTGGCTTCAGAAGACTTCGAATATAGCTCATGATCCATATACCCATGTTTAGGATATTTTTGTAATGCTTTTTTGTGTGTTTTTGTCATTTTGGAGCTTGAAAGTCTCCATTCACTTTTAAATATTTGGAAAACCTAGGCCAGGGTATCTTTAATCATCACCTTTTGTGTTCCACAAGAAGCATACATGTTTAGAACGAAGGTCGGGGTAAGAGTTTTGACATCTTCGCCCAGACATGAATTAACCTTTTCTTTTGTCCTCTGCAGGTACCCACTCGCAGATCATGTTGCTGCACAGTCTTAAAAAGGCCAACTACAACCTGCCTCTGGTTCTGACCGACTCTGGCATCCCTCCCATATCCAACAACACAGATCTCAAAGTTCAGGTGTGCACCTGTAAGAAAAACAGAATGGACTGCAGCGGCGCCGGCTCGGTCCAAACAAACCTCGTGCTGCTGCTCGGCCTGGTTCTGCTCTCCTTCCTCTGTGAGTATCACCTCTTTCCAACCCTTGACAACATTCATTCATCCTTACAGAAATGCTGGAAAATTCCAGGTGATTTGCTTTTATAGGCAGTTTAAAATTTTGATGGCTTCTAATAAAGTGCAAATAAATATAGCAAGTGTTCCGAAGGCACGATTCTGCCTGACAGCAAAAATATATGGAAATGCAGAACCTCTGCAGTTTTCTACAAAAGCCATTAACTTTCTTAATCCTTGAACTTGGAACCTCGCTTATTCTGTTTCGGCACCAGCACATCTGAACACACTTCTCCGGGCGTCTTTTAAAGGACTTTAAACTTGTTTAGATTCAGGTGGCTGTACAGTCCAGTTCCCAAGCTGTTCGCAGACCCGCTTATATTTATTCAATGTGTTTATGTGCCACATTATTGAGGCCTAAAGGCCAAATAAGCTGCTCTGTGCACCTTAATGTAAATCTGAATACATTTCCATGGTGGTATTAAGTTTTGTGTGGGATAAATGAAACGACTCTGAAAATAGCTTCGGTTTTTGCAGTCGTAAAATATTGAGGGAGAGTGTGCGACTGTAGTTACATGAAGTGTCTATGCGCCATCTTGAGTTTTAAGTTCGAGACACGGGCGAATTTATCTGGTAGGATCTTTTCAGGACAAATGACCTCATTAGTCTTTTAACAGTTGCTTGCATCCAAAGGCTGTACTTCAGTCAGCTTGGAAAGCTGAAATGATATAATTCCAACTTGGACAACTGCAATAGGTTCATGAGTCAACCCTTGCAAGTGCAAACATAGAGAACCAGTTTAATTTCAGACTCAAGAAATCTTCCAATGGAAAAAACACGACAAAATGAAGAATAAAACACAAGAAATAAAATAACAAAATAGTACATAAACAACAGTGAGGTTAATAATGAGACTTTAGGACTGCGCCATCTAGAGTTTCATGCCAGAACTACTGTGTCATTTTGTCGTTGTCTGACTTCAACCCATATTAAGATCGTACATGAAGTCAAAGAAGTATGTGACATAACCTGCAGTTTTATGCCGATATAGAGACAAAAGTTACCGATTGGAGCTTATAAAAATAAAATAAATAAAAATGCTTTTTAGGTCAATTTGTCGTTAAATATCTTTCTACTGCATAATGAGAAAGAGACATTGATTTTTTTATGCAATGTCCCTTTAACCCAATGCTTGAGAACAGGACGTCATCCATGTTTGCATCTTTAGCTCGGTGTTAATTCTAATGAGTAAGACTCTGTATACCTTGCTGTCAAGTTTGGCAGGAGTTTGGCCTTTTCCCCAGAAGTCTTTAGTGGCTCTGTATCTGTTTACTATAGTAAATCCTCTAACTGCGTCTGCATTAGGAGTTGATCCATATCTGGCTAGATTTACAGCACAGAAAGAGGCAACGTTATAGCCACAAGAGAGACATAGAAGCATTTGAAATAATATGCACAGATTAAAGGCTAGTTTACAACAGGTTTTAAACGTCCCTCGTACTCGTAGTGTGTTTGGCGTTGTGTTTGTCCCACAGTTAATCTCCCGTCCAAACCTGCACACGCTCCCTTGGCGACTGTTTCCCCCAGCAATAACATTAATAATTCACTCCTTCAGTGAGGGTGGAACATAATGGAGCTTTTTACAGCCGTTATAAAATGGGAAAAGGGTGAAAAATAAATCTGAGATTTCAGCTTCCCTCTCTCCATTCAGAAGGGATGTGCTCTGCTCAGATATGCATGTGTGTGTGTGGGTCTATGGCTGGGTTCCATGCCCAAGGCCCAGTTTGGATAGAGAGTAGATCCATCTGTAATGCATGGCACAGTGGAGCAAAAAGAAGTCAGTGTGAATCATGTGTTGTCAGATCAGCTCTTTCTCGGTCGTTCTCTCATCATTACTCTGTTGTTTGTGTTATCTCTCTGCATATTTTATGGTGCATGCATATTTTGGCTTCATATATTTGAATGTTTTATTTTTTGTTCAATGCAAGTTTTATCGACAACATCTGTCAGAAAACAAACAAAAACTGTGTTTACAGAAATGCAGTCTATGGTAAATGTATTTCACAAGAATTGTTTGGAACGTTGTTTCACAGCCGTGAAAAAAATGAAGAGACCATTTCAAAATTATTTTCAGTTTTTTTGAATGAACTGTTTATATAGGTATGTGTTTGGGTAAAATGATCATTTTCGTTTCATTCTGTGAACTACCAAAAATATTTTTCCCAAATTTCAAAAAGGATTGTTTCTATTTGCATTTATTTGCAGAAAATGAAAACTGGCGAAACAGGACCTCAAATACTGCAAAGAAAACAAGTTCCTATTCACTTTTAAGCAACACAACAGTACTATTTGTGCATGTATTTAGAAAAAGTTGATCTTTTTTTTATGTGAAAACCTGTATTTTGATCACAGTTGTTATGTGTCTTGTCATGCTGTCAGTCTTTCACATTGCTGTTGGATGACTACAGTATACAGTATGTCACAAAATTTGGTCTCTTAATCTTTTCTTCGGCTGTGTATATATTTTTTTTAATTTATTTCTTTTAAATGTTTTATTTCTTTAAAATAAAAACAGAAGAAAAAAAGACCCCACTTTGTATGTGTGACCTAAATATAGTTATATGTATATGTATGCATGTGTTTGCTACGTTCACTCAGTGATGTATTGGGGCAGATTGTACTGAGACAGGCAGAATGAAATGCGTGTGCACGTGTTGGTACCTCATGTCACACCACAGAGTTGGAACACGCGAGTCCCTGCAGCATCAGGACCTGTACAGCACTACACGCACTCTAATGACTCCAGCAAGAGCGTGTTTGACAATCACATGAGACGACACAGCCAGGAGGGGCCGTGCCACTGTGTCACGCACTGATTGAGTGGGAGGGAGAGAGTGTCTGACTTCAATTTCCTTATCACCTTAATGAACCCTGACCCCAGCTGACAGAGACCCAGTGAGCTCAGACAGATAAGAGCAGGAGCTCTGAAAGATTAGACAGCATTTCGCTTCATCTATCTGCTCTACAGGAGACACATACCCACACTCTCATTACTGTCATACATACATTGTTCTGTGTCAAGACGAACATTTCATTTCTTTGTGGGTAGATGACATGCTTTCGGGGAGTTAACGTGTGGTGTGGCTTGCTTTACTTCAACTGGAAATGTTGACTGTATATGATGTTTATACAGCCACAGAAAAAAAACGAGGAGACCATTTTAAAAACCATTTTCAGTTTTCAGTATGTTTAGGTTAAACGATCATTTTTGTTTCGTTCTGTGAACAGCTAACAATATTTCTCCCAAATTTTAAACAAACATAGGTTCTATTTGCATTTATTTGCAGAAAATAAAAACTGGAAAAAAGTATTAGATTATTCTCTGTATTTTATTCAGACCTCAAATACTGCAAAGAAAACACGTTCATATTCACTTTTATGTGAAAAGTTCAAATATAATTTTGTTATGTGACAACCTCGATTTTATCACAGTGTTCGTGCGTCGAGTCATGGTGTCAGTCTTTCACATTGCTGATGGATGACTTTGTCACTCCTGAGGTTTGATTTTGCTGAAATTGTACTTATGGACATTTACACCAGTTCATCCAAAAATTTTAATGTCCGTTTACTCACGGTTGCATTGTTTCAGACCCATGTGACTCACCATGCGAGTCAGTGAACCGGTCGCAGTGGTTCTTGAGTTTCTTGCTCACTGAAGGAGAAAATTATAAGTAAATAATCACTTAGATTTAGGTCTATTCTTCACACAATGACTTCAGGAGACTTAAAATATAGCACGGGATCCAACATTTCTTTTTTGTATAATTTTAAAGGGATTGTTTAGTTTGTGTAGCTTCACATGTGTGTATTTTTAGCTTGCGTGTCTCTAACCTTCTGCTCCACGGACAGAAAAATCTATACTCTGTGTTCTTTCTTCATTCACAAGGATAAAGGACTGTGGCAGACTTGCTTTAGTGGCCCCTTAAATAATGTATGAAAGCCTTTGGGAAGCACACAAACAGATCTTCTGGGAAATCCACACAAGTTCAGCTCCCATTAAAGTTGTTAGATCCCGCACCAAATTCCGTAGCTTACCGGTACGTGCCAATCTTTCTCCAGCGGTGCCATGGCCATGGCTGGCACCTTTTCAGACACTCTCATTACTCTCAACACATTCAGTCCCGCAGGAGCCATTGTTACAGTTCTTGATGACAGTTTGCCAAACGTGCTGATTTGCCCTTTGAGTCCATTGATTTTGTTTGTCCTTGGAAATGTGGCGCCATCAAATTTGTGTATCTGATTACACCGGCCTGTGAAAACAACACATTTTCAACACAAGGCAAGGCGGGATTCTGAAATGTCGCGAAGAAAATGATCTCTTACACTGACAAAAGGGTTAGATGTAGAAATTGAGCCTTAAACCAGGACACGCAGGACAATGTTAGGTACAGATGTTAAACAGAGAAATGTATGCCAAGAGGTCCATACTGCCCCCTGTATGTGTGGTTTTAAACTGCACTCTCAGGAAAGTTCACGAAATTAACAACAAATGTACTTTTATATCTAAATAGTTTCTCGGGGGATATGGAGACTTCTTTGTAAAAGGGATACTTCATCCAAAAATGAAAATTCTGTCATCATTTATTCACCTTCGAGTCTTCGAGTTTATTCACCAAATGTGTATACATGTCTTTGTTCTGATAAACACAGATAAAGATATTTGGAAGAATATTACCAAACAGATCTTGCCCCCCATTGACTCCCATAGTAGGAAAAATTACTTTATCTTTTTTTGGTTCTGTTGAACACAAAAGAAGACATTTTGAAGAATGTAGGACAGCAAACAGTTCTGGGGCACTTTTGACTACCATTGTATTTTTTCCTACTATGGTAGTCAATGGGGGGCAAAATCTGTCTGGTTGTAAGCATTCTTCCAAATATCTTTCTCCGTGTTCATCAGAACAAAGAAATGTATACAGATTTCTAACAACTCGAAGGTGAGTAAATGATGACAGAATTTTCATTTTTGGGCGAAGTATCCCTTTCAAATTTTCAACTGAAGATGTTAGTAAACTTGTTTGTCTCCTTTCAGAAAAAAATCGAAAACAATTTTTTAAAACTGGACTCTCATTGTAATGTATGTCAATCGTTGTCTCAATTGTCTTTTTGTTTTTCACATATAATTGTACAACATCTGAGAAACATTTACTTAAATGAAACAAAAGATACATATCGAGTCCTCTTGTTATGAATAATATAAATCTTCTAAGCTATGATATGACAACCTCAATCTGATCTCGCTCGTAGTGCAGTTTCCCGAAAGATTTCAACCAAAATAAGCAATATGAAGCCCAATCTTTTGGTGTCAAACCTTATGCATAAAGTCTGCGCATTAGTAGGATAAGTAAAATGAATATGAAATGAGAAAACATATTATATTCGCTGCTTCGAGATTATAGAATCACTTGCATTTGTGAAGATAAGCAGCAAAGATATCGGTTGTTGTTGCTCTTAAAATATTCCAGTGTCACTGTGCTGGTGACAAAAACACAAATCTCACAAGTTGAAAGCTTCAAATAGCTCTTTTCCCTGCTGATAACAGAAGCAGTTCAGACCGTAAGCAGGTGGATTTCAAATGTCAATCAAAGTTGCTGTTAATAATTACAGTAATTGAAAATGACATATGAGACAGCGGCGATGAGTGTTTCTAGCATGATATTTTTGCTCCAAATGAAGAACGCCTATATTCTCAGCAGACCTCTGAAACGTTTCTGTAATCTGATGAAAGAGTCCCTAAAGGAATGAAATATAATTAATTCACAAACAGGGAAGTAAGGCTGAGCTGTGTCCACCATGCAGCTAACAGCCCGACCTACTGAAGTTTAAATCCCCTTTTCTGCCAAGACGGACTCTTGTTCTCTTTAATCCACTCTGGGTCCTGATGTGGCCTGTCTCGAGGGAAAGATAAATTTCAACAGCATCGACCTGTTATTTTTTAGCTCTCCTACCCACTTGTTTTTTGACATAACGTTCACGGTGCAGCTAGAAGATAAAGCATCACCTTTTCCTGCTAATTAATTTTAAAGCCTGAAATATACTTTACGCTTCTAGCCATGCAAGCTCTGCTTTACACGCCATTGCATTGCGGATTGAATTTATAATGGAACGCAAGTACACACATTCTCGTTGTAGAGAGACTGTATACTGACTGTTAGTCCATTTTGGATGTAAGTTGGTGTACTTTTGTCTTTTTTGTAGTAAATACATTACACTCTTGTGTCGACATGTTTACAGCCAACCACCTTGATTATGAAACTTTAGCTTTAAAGGGACAGTTCACCCAAACATGAAAATTCCGTCACCATTTACTCACCTTCAAGTTGTTTCAAATCTGTATAATTTCTTTGTTCCGATAAACACAGAGAAAGATGTTTGGAAGAATGCTTGTAACCAAACAGTTCTTGGCCACCTTTGACTACCATAGTAGGAAAAATTACAATGGTGGTCAAAATTGCCCCAGAACTGTTTGCTTTCCCACATTCTTCAGAATATCTTCTTGTGTGTTCAAGAGAAAAAAAAGACATTTATAAAGCAATTTTTCCTGCTATGGTAGTCAGTGGTGGCCAAGACCTGTTTGGTTGCAGGCATTCTTCCAAATATCTTTCTCTGTGTTGATTAGAACAAAGATATTTATACAGATTTGGATCAACTTAAATAAAGACCGAATTTTCATCTGTCGGTGAACTGTGAATTATCTCCTGCTCCCTTCAGGTTTGTTATCAAGCATTGGCCCAGCTTTTTGTGTTTATATACATACATACCCAGACTATGTTTCCGACCTAATTGTTAAATTTCAAGAAATCATTTCATATTTGTAGTTAAATCTCTGCCAGTATTGTGTGTTATGTGCCCAAAACATATTTGATTATTTATACAGCAAAGCTTTGGCGCATTATGTAAACTGAAGTTACATAATGTTTAGAGAGAGAACGAGTGTACTTAAGTTTTTTATTATGTCTCCGGTCCATTAAGTCTGCGCGGCTTGAAGTTATTAGGTCTCTATCGAGCTGGTCTCGTGGCTCTAAACTTAAATCCCATCACCAGTAACTTTTCTTCTTGACTGATGGAAAGACAAATTAAGGCAGGGAATGAGGAGGGTTGTGGAGGTGATGGATACAGCTTTGGAGCGCAGGGGTCACATGTGTTATTGTGCTTGCCTCAACTCCAGCTGACTGCTGCCACAACTACTTTCCTCCAATCAGGGTGATGATAATTAGATCAAACAATCCTCCATCTTGCTCACTGCATTGCGGCTTCCTTCTGCACTTATATGCCACTGGACTCGAGGGTCCCCAGCATTCCCTTGTAGGATGGAGCATTTTATGCATGTTGAGGTGAAGTGGGTGAATAGCATTTTACATGCCCCTCGTTTGACTGTATTGCATCTTAGTTGTGTTTGTCGGATGTTTCGGGCATACATTCAGTTCGCCTGAGGGGGGAGAAGTATCAGGCATTTTCGAGGTCTCCATGCATGAATGAAGGAAGGGCTGCCGTCTCATTTCGGAAATAGCGTTTGTGAAACCGAACGTCTACCCTAATCTTAAGTGCTGTTTCAATCTTATTTCTCTTTTCCTCTGCCATGAACAAGCAATACAAATGTGTGGAAAAAAACAACAAGCAACAAAAATACAAAATCAATAGTCCCCCATTTAATATTCTCTCACATTTGATCTGGCGCTGTTCGATCGCTTAGACTCAGAGTTACCCAAGCCAATTAATTTCGCTCAAGTCTTGCGAAATTACACCTTGCATTTTTCAAAACGACATCTTATTTTATGACGATCATGATCATCATTTTTACTTTCAAATTTCAATGACGTTTCATTCATTGAGTGCTTTCATTGATTAGCTGCATATCACGTACTCGCTTTTTTTGCTTCATAAACATGAAAGCAAATACATCATGATGCTCTAAAAATTTCAAATCACGTGCTAAAAATGTTGTTTGTTTTTTAGTTACTTATCAATGTAAAGCTTTGCTCGGACAGGCAGCAAAAAGGATTTTGGTGCGTCTAACTGAGTTTTCCTTTATTGTTTGTGGTCTAAACAGCCTGAAAACAAACCCATGTGGTTCGAAATCCAATTAAAATGCAATTTTTAAAACAATATTTATTCTAAATAGCCAGATCGGATTTGAAATAGTTTTGTGTTATTATGGATGTGATGGAGATCTGAAGTTTTCATACATTCACTGAATGGCGAATAAGTAAACATGAGCAGTGGCTATTTTCTATATCTCTAGGCGTCTTAAGCTTAAATCATTACCATGGCAACTGATATTGATATTACCAGATACTGACTACACTGTGTAAACAAATGGATCCAATATCATTAGTTGCCCAATGACAGTGTGGACACTTAATCCCAAATATTGGATTTGAAAACCAAATCAGATTTATTTGAAGCGTGACCTCGAAATGTTTAACAGCTGGGAATTCTGTATTTTTCACATTTGCTCTTTTCTCTTTCTCAGGCTTGTAATTTCTGCTGATTCTTACTGTAGTCCTTTTGCAACACTGAAGAAACCATTCTTCTCTTCTCCACACACAGACCAGGCTGAGGAGAGAGAAGACATCTCCTGAAAGACACCTTGCACCCTTGACTTCTCATGTCAGCTGTCCCCTGGCCTTTGTTTCTCTGTTCCCAACCGCTCCCTCCACCCTTTCACCAGGATCACTTCATCTGTCTCTTCCTCCCCACTCTCCCTGCACTTCCTGTCCTCTCACACAGTTCCTCTGGAAAACATCACGGATGCGACCACCCGATGAACTCTCTCACTGAAACAAGGATGTATTGGATGGGGCCAAAGCGATTGGACATTTTGATGTACTTTAGTTTCCTCTGGTTAAAGACTACTGTATTTGATCTTGTCTACTAATGTAAGGGAAGGACACAAGGCCTCTTTAGTCTGCAGTGGTTGTGTTTTCTTAGGGCAGGGTGGTAGCCAGAAGCCTTCAAAGTCTAAAAAAACGTCTTGCGTCCTTATTTTTGTTTTCGGTTTGATTAGTTGTTATGGAGTGGAACACAATATATCTTTATAGTAATGTGTGAAATAGTGGGAGGGAAATGTACACTATATATATTTTATTTTTTACCAATGTACAAATCTATTAATTAAATTATGTACTGCTTTTTCTTTAAAGACCCCTCACAAAAAAAAGAAAATAACTGTATGTTTTTTGCAAATTTAGGGACTATTTCTAATGCCATTGATGTTTCTTTTCTTTATTTACGCTCCAGTTTTGGAATCTGGAGACCGAGTTGCACACAAAAGTGTTTCGTGATCCTTGTTTTCGACGGTACGGCGTTTTGTTTTTCTCCTTCCTCTTGGGTCAGTTGAAGTGGCCAAGGACAGCAGTTGATTTGGTGGTTTCTTTCTTTTTTCTTCTTTTTTTTGCGCTTGTGAGAAGAAAATAAAAAGAGAGAACGAAAAAGATAAATACAGATAAAAAACAAAATGTTTGCGTGAAAGACCCCATAAGTTCTGAAAATGCAAAGAAAAAAGATGACGTGGTGAATGAGTCTGTCTTTTGCACTAATTTAATAAAGCTGTTACTGTACTTCCCACTACTTTAACTGGTCATTTGTTTAAGGTTATTCTCCGGTCAAAAGACGGAAAAACAGAAAGTATGACGAGATATGAAATGTTCATGTTTTTATGGTTAGAAATACAGTAAATACATCTAAAACACAGAATGATAATTAACTTTTCAGGGCTACAATTTTTTGTGATCTTATACAGCTGAATAGCTTTGTCCTTGGACTACTGTTTTTGGGTAAATGACAAATTTTTTTTTAGAAAAAACTAATTCATGAAGATGAATCTCTCTAGCTCTCGAGCGTCTGAAACGTCTTTGCGCCTGGATTCGTTTGGCCAACCAGAATCAAGATAACAGCTAACAGCGTTGTCTTTTTTGGTCCTTGGCCCAACCAGAATCAAGATAACAGCATCATCTTTTTTTTTTTGTCCTTGGGCCAACCAGAATGAACGTAACAGCATCGTCTTTTCCATGGACCATGACAATGTTTCGCCAACAACATGAGGTACATACTGCAAACTCGCCGCTTTTCGGCGAAATTCGCCATTTTGAATCCCAATATGCCATTCTTGTGAATCGTATAGATCCGAAGAGTTTTTACCCAGAGTGGGTAAAAATCCTTAGTGATTTATAAAATGTAATTTGGGTGCCATGTTATGAACATTCAATGCACAGATACAGGCAACATCATAGCGTGAGCGTCAGGCGCGGACTGGCAGGAAAAGCACGTTCTTATGGGTCTCGTTCGCGTATGAGCTTCACCTAGGTCATGCGTCATGTGATTAGCTGCTGCTCCATAGGTGTCATGTGGTGCACTTGAAAAACTTGTGCAGGCCAAAAGACTGAAGAAATACATTTTGACCAGCAAATTGTGGCTGGTGTGACAGTTTTTTTAATTTAAGCAAATATTGACTTTTTCCCTTGTCAGACTGTGCCAGAATGCATAATTTATATGGTTTGTTCATTGACAGTGGTGCACAGTATTTTATTTCAATCTTGATATCATTGAGTTCCAGTTTTTTATAAAAATACAGCATGAACCATTGTCCAATTTAGTTTCAATTTTGATCATTTTAACACTGTAATAAGTGAGTAAAATAAAATATCTTAATATTTTATTTAACTCAATTACACAATGTTTTAGAGTCTAAAAATAAATGATTGTCTTGTTCAGTGTAACTTCAAAAGTGTCTTGGTTTGAAGGTCAAGGTACACATGGATAGTAATTAGGATTTAATGAACTAGCTCAGCTTAACTAGCTTTGCACTAATTGTGGACTAGGAAAATGTACTTGAGCTATATTGAGTCATCCTGGTAAATAACCCCAGATAATGTCTGCCTCATTTGATTAACAGAAATAATAAGCTCATGAAACACCATTTAACATTTCCCTGGAAATGCCAAAGTGGAGTGGAAGTGACTCATGGCATATGTAATCCAAAAAACTGCTTCTAGTTTTATAGCAATTCTTTATATAGTTATAAAGAACAGGAAGCTTGTTTATGAAACTTTTGCAACTCTGTTTTTATGCGATTTGCTCAATTTGAAGTCTGAACAACAAGCAGCCTTGATTGTACTTTATTTCGTCTTTTATTGCTGCAACAATAAAAACAGAATAATGGAACGGGAGCATTGTAATCAGCGCCCGTCTCCATGCCGAATACATTGCAATCTCATTGTAATTTCATATTCTGTTTTTTTTGGCCCACATCATTCCTTAATCACACTATATAAATACTAGAGCCATCGTCCTGCCAGAAGTGTGTTATATAAAGTCACGAGCTTGTCTGGAAAAATTACTTTTCGTGTAGGTACAAATGTGTGAGACGCAGGTGAGGAGGTTCAAATCAATACATGATCGTGCTTTGCCATTCTGATCAAGGTAAATGAAATGTAATTTGAACATGGATTTGGATGGATGAGTGAGTACAGGTCATGAAATGTTCATGTGCTTTGTTGAGTGAAGCCACTGAGGCTGTGATGACGGTTTCGTCCCCGTCGCCATAAACTCAAAAAAGAATCATTTAACCAACATGCTCATTTAAAATGTATAATATTTTTTTTCTGTTAAATTGGACCTGAATTTTGGACCTTTAATGAGATTCATTCATTACGGACCAATGAAGTACATGAATGTGTAGAATTATGCTTGGATCTGTGAATGTTTAATATCTTTCATTCATCACAGTCAAATTTGTTTCAAGAAAATGGCCATTGAAGGCTCAAGCTGACATACGGTAGGCTGGTAAGTGGACCTCATGTTCTCTGTTTATTCTACACACACTTTATTTATTTGTAGGATATCAGCTTTCAGGATTGAAGGATTCAGCTTTCATCTTCTCACCCTCTCTCACAGGTGACGTGGGATTTGTACCCATAAATTCCGATGACTTCTAAATCCTTAGGGACTCTCTTTGAAACAGCAGCCAGATTGAGGAAAGGAGCTGTATACTTCCAGTCTCAAACCGCTGTGTTCTCATAACCAAGGATATAACAGAAAAACAAGGTGAAAAGTTTAGAGCTGCATGCTCCTTTGTTGTTTTTTTTTTTTAAGTAATCATGCAGGTATTGTATGATAGTTTGGTTGTAATATACTTCATACTGTAAGTTGCAATATTGAAGAAAATAACTTCCTGTTTTTGTTGTGTAGTTACATAATAATCCTGGCGGCATATTTTAATTTAAAAGAACATGAATGCATTATGTACAGGAAGGAAAAACAAACTTGACTAACCATCATGTAAACGAGAGACTGATATAAAATTGGACCAAACATGAATTCAGTTTATTTTTACACCTCACATAATTCTGTGTAAATGTGGTCCGATGATTCTCATAAGAAAGACAGCGTAACAAAGTAAATAAAGATTTCACCAAATTGTCTATATGTTTAGAGGTGGGGGAATATAAAATAGTTAGGTTAATAAAACACTTGGATAACTTGGAAACCAATGCTAAATTTCCACCATGATAGAAAAAAAAGACATGTGGTGTGTTTTTATTTTGGTCGACTGAAGACTAGCAAATAGAATTCAGCTCATCCGAAGCATAAAAAAGTAAGAATGTAAAACTATTGCATATGTTTTGTTTTTCACATTGTCTCACTCTCTCTGTTCTCCTGCACATAATTCACATCCTCTAAACCTGTTACATGTCAAACTGTCTCATCTGCTTATGATGTATTTTGTTTTTGTCGCAATCCTAGGATGTGGGATGGTTGTACTGGCACACAAACATAGTGTGTATGTGTTAGGCAGGTTTTTGTGCTCAGAATGCTGTGTGCTTGCTTATAAGTGTGTGTGTGTGTGTGTGTGTGTGTGTGTGTGTGTGTGTGTGTGTGCGCGAGCGTGTGTGCGCGTGTGTGTGTTTGTTTGTGTGCGTGATGGATGTGGCAGGTAAGAGCCCTGGGGGCAGATTCCACCTCACGCCAGAAGAGAAACCGAGCTGTCAGAGACCTAATTGTCCCTCAGAGCTCCTGATTGGATAAAACAGAAGACACAGAAAAAGCCTGGAGTCTGCCTAGTGGGAAGAAAGAGCATAATTTACCAACAGACTGAAAGCATTCGAGTGTGTGTGTCAATACGTGCATGACAGTTATTTCTAGAGTTTGTGCCGGGGAGCACTGAGGTCTGTCTGCTTTGGCCCGTGTTTGTAGACATGCACCTTCTGTCTGAGAGCAGTTGTGTATTAATCCTGTTGGTTGCCCGCAGGACTGGTTTGTCTCTGAGTTGAGCTTTGTATGCAGGTGCGTGCATCTGACATACTGTTGTACTTCACCAGCCCATCTGCAGCTTTGTACATTACCTTGACACTTTGTTTTTATTTTTTGACATTTGCTTATTGTTAGATTTTAGAGTGAATACCAGCTCAATACTATTTTTATATTTTCTGATGCATGTACACCCGTAAGCTATGCTTGCTGTGGTAGCTTGCTGCTGTAATGCTAGGGAGCTGTGGGTGGTTGCCAGGGCATTGCTATGTGGTTGCTATGGTGTTGTTGCAGTTGCTAGGGGCATTGCTATGGTGCTCTTGGTTGGTTTCTAGCCCACGTCTCTGTGATATTCTTGTCTACAAGTATATATCTCACATCCCTCCTGCCATAAATGTCTTATGGGGTCTTTAAATTGCAGCATGGCAAGATCGCCAGCATACTAACCATTTTCATTACATTTACATTTATGCATTTGGCAGACGCTTTTATCCAAAGCGACTTACATTGCATTTTACTATACATTTGTATCAGGGTATGTGCAATGCCTGGGATGGAACCCATGACCTTGGCTTTGCTAGCGCCGCGCTCTAACCACTGAGCTACAGGAAAAGCTGTAACCCTGTTCTTTTACTTAGGAACACTGCTATCATTCAACTGTACCTTTGTCACTTTATAAAATCTGCAAGTATGAAATGAGAACCTCACACCTCTTGTTAACATATTCTAATAGCCTGTAGGGATTCCATTCTCACTATTGAGGGTGTAAAAAACTCACCACTGAGTTTGATTCACAACCCAAAAAAATGGATGCGGACACTACCCAGATTACTGTGATGTGTGTGAAAGCTGAAATGACAACAGACTTCCAGCTAAATCTACTCGCGTTGCTGTAAACCAGCACGAGCACCGCTGGGGGCGGCGGTGGTACATGTTTCGTTCGGCTGTTTTGTCTCGCTGTGTTTTGCAGAACGTAGTGTGCAGCAATGTTGACTCATGAATTATTGACGGCTGCCGCATCACCTGAGCCATCTCATTATCGACTTCCCAGCAGAGGAGCCAGCCAATCACGCCGCCAACACTATTGCGGCTAGCACATCTCCACTGCAATTACCTGCAATTCAAAACAGGTTCACACACACACACAGGCTTACCATGTGTTTACTCTCATGCATGTGAGAAGCGCTAGACATACAGTCACACAGAGACAAAATAAACGTGTGATCAATACTGACTTGTCTGTGACAAGCATTCACACACACATGCAATCATCACCTTGCCAAGGACGCCCTTCTTTTTAATCAATACCTGCCTGTAATGAGTCTATCAAGACGAGGAGTCTGAATACACACACACACACACGCACACACACACACGCACACACACAGTTAACAACACACACCTCCATCAAGCAAGCTTATACTATCAGCCCATCAATACTAATCAGCACATGATTAAAGCGCTTCACAAAGATGGCCGATTGGAGGGGAGATCAGTGCTTAATCACACGTACACTCTAAAAAATGCTGGGTTATTTTCATCCCATGGTTGAGTTAAATATGAACATTTTCTGGGTCAATTTTCCAACATTTGGGTTTGTCACTTTTTGACCCAACGCTGGGCTGAAAATAACCAATGTGGTTATTTTTATAAGGGATGTACAGGAGCACACACACCCTTCAGAGAAATATGTAGAAATAACGCTCTTATGATATTCCATTGGTATGATATCAAAAATAGGTTTTCAGGCTATAAACTAGAGATGCTGCACCTCTTCTGACCCCTCTGTCAAGCTCCTGAAGTTCGCAGACGACACTACAGTTATTGGCCTCATTCAGGACGGTGACGAGTCTGCTTACAGAAGTGAGGTTGAGCAGCTGGCTGTCTGGTGCAGTCATAACAACCTGGAGCTAAACACCTTAAAGACAGTGGAGATGATAGTGGACTTTAGGAGAAACCCCCCGGCACTCCCCCCACTCACCATCATGAACGGCACTGTGGTTTAGAAATTGATTTAGAAAGTGAAAAGTGGGTGATCATTCTTTTTTGCCATATGTTATTTGATGACTGCAGTTATGGTTTATTGCTGTAATTATCATTGTCCAGTACTTTGGTGTACAGTAGCTGTATTTTAAAATGTGCTCTAAATATAAATCCCGTTGTGCAACTACAGCTGTAAATTCACATCCTAATTTAAATATAAATACTATCCCTGATTGATCAAAATTACAGTACAGTACATGCATACTGTACATGAGAGTGAGAAAGATATGAAAATGTCTCTGTTTAAAGTGCTAAAGATCTTTTTTTACTTGTTTGAATATTTTTTTCGCTTTGCCGAAGGAGATACCGTATTTACGAAACACGTTTTGTAGAGCAGTTTGTCCGTTTAGGGCTACTGTATATAGAAATAACTCATTCTAAGGTAATAAAAACATAACGCTTCATTGTGTAAGGTCGTTATACATCTCTGAAGACATAGTTATTTCATATTGCATGCCTGTCAATAGATCCTTCAAAAAATGACACACAGCACCTTTAAACTCTATTGACTTTATCAAGCCATTTGTTGATCTAGACTTTGGGAACAACCCGTTCCGCCTGTAATGATTTCACTCGAGCTTAGTATTAATAGACATGATTTCGTCAGTCATAGGTGGATACTATTTGTGTTTCTAGACTGGTACCGATGGGAACATTTCGTGATAATTCATTAAGGGCTATTTGAATGTATCGTAGAGGTTAAATACCTCACCTCACACACATACTGTACAGCACATAATAGCTGTCAAATGATATTGGTCATGTAAAGGTGATAAACTTTACTTCAGATTCAACTCATTTACAAAAAAATCTTACTCAATAGAAAAATCCAAAGTCGTTAAAAAGACTGAGACCAGGCCAGGTTTCTCATTGAATGTTATGAGGTGCAATTTTCTAAAGCAAAATTTTTACTTAAGGTATATGTCCCATGTTTGAAGTGCTTTACTGCACACACACGTCACCTGAAATTGTAACCTTCATGTTTTGTTCATATTCTTTTTATGAACATTTTTTATTGTGTTTTTCACACTTTGTGAAACAAATAATGTTTTACAGGAATGGATTCCAGCAACTTTTTGAAACTTCATGCTTACTAAACTGCAACCTTCAACTCTCACAGGGAACAATAAATAACTTTTAGATTTAACCTTTTAAGACTTTTAATCGCAAGAACAGGTATTAGACTGAAGAACTGTGAACTGTGTCATTAATGTTTTCTTTTTGTATTAATGTTGAATTAGAAAACGACATATGCTTACTTTCTCAAATGATGGAAATTATCATATGAACATATGAAGTTTGCGTGCATGTAGTTCTGTACCAATAACTATCATATTACATTTTTGACCCTTCAGTAATGATGACCCTAAAGGCAGAATATGTACCGGGTTAATTTTTAATCTACTGGCATCTCTTAATCACACTCCCATCCCCAAGGGACAAATAAGACCTTCCCAGGCACCTGTCATGTGAAAGGAGCATCTTTCATCAGATGACCACAGGACAAAGAACAGGACATCTGGTACTTTAAAGAAGACACCAGATAAATGTTTTTATATTTATTCATTTTGACTTCGAAATATTCACTCAAACTGCATTATCGTAGATGACAAAAAAAACACAAAGCAAAATTAGTTTTTAACAACAGTCAGTGTTTTGTGTAATATTCAAGAGCTAATTTTGTAGCCGGTCTCTATTTCATAAAATGTTCTTAAATCCACAGCTTGGCATTTGCGGAAGTGAAAACCAATCAGATGAAACTCCTGAGACAGGAACCATTAGCTGCCTAATAATGACACTGACTCAATTTGCTTGAAAACGGAGGCTCTCGTTTCTAATCTCTTCAGAGGTAAATGCACCATTTTCATTCCATGGCATCTAACAAGTGACCATGTTTTATGCTCGACTGATAATGGTGTTGAGGAACATTTAAAATGACCTTTTTACATTGGCAGCTGGTGAACGTTCTGTGCAGCACCGGTCGACCGGAGACCTCTTAAAGTGAAGCTCAGTTAAGCAAAGTGCACATCCAACCCTGCTTCACATTCTAATACGCGGCCCAATCACCCTTTTGTAAACATGATCATGCTGGCAAAAAGTGTACAGATTTTCATGTTTCATTTACTTGTTGAATATGTGGACTGGGAAAACTAAACCATCCAGAGCCTAGGAAATGAGAATGGTGTTCTTTTCTTGCATTGATTGTTTACAGCATTTAGATTTTTTGCTTCCACCCCATTGTTAAAAATATGGGTTTGGATTTTTGGGAGTTTATAAGAAATTGTAGTTAAAATTGAGCCTGCTGTCTACATTCCTTTGAGCATTCACGCTAAATAAGTGGCAATGTATGCAGAAAATGTTTGGCTAAATTCATTAAATGAATAGAAACGGTTGAAATATGCAATATGATAATATTTAAGAAGAGTTTGCATAATCACCATAATGTTTGTAATCAATGTAATTTATTGTTCACACCTGAACAAACAGGAAAACGTAGGCTTACTTGCAAATAAATCGACATAAAATGCCTATAAAACAATTAGAATATATGTTAATATTAATTAACATAGTAGGTTTATGTTGCCCATGTTTCTCTGTGCTGCTGATATTTTAGCACAGTTTTATTAGTCTTTGTTGGTATACAGCGTTACACAACCTTTGTATCATTGGTGGCATCTAAACGATAAACTAATTTAAGGATGGTAAAGGTTTATTAAAATTTCTAAAGTGTCTAGAATATTAAATGAATAGAATTCATACTTGTTTATTATCTATGATGTTAATTCAGTTCGACTGGATGGTGTGTCCTTGTTGGTGTTGTGACATCATACACACAAATCATAAAATTGATAAAACATGTTAATGTTACATTTCATACCCTTTAAGCATTTTGGTACACCAGGATTTGCCCTTTTTTTCAGTTTCTCCATCAATCCATAATAAATAAGACATTTATAATTCTCAGGATCCTGTGGCCTCTGTCGTCTGCGAACTTCTATTTCCTGAATTTACATTTCAGAAATTGATATTACAGTATCTATCCAAACACACAAAAATATCCTCTTTATGTAGAAATATGTATGGATGCGATTGAGATCATCCCTGTTTTTTTTATATGGATCAATATGCTCTAAAAGTGCTAGTTTTTCCATGTACTCTAGTTACCGTATTTGTCGAATTCATGGTTCTATTATGGTATGGTACCTTTTCTATATGTAACTATTCCAAACTGGACGCTTAAAGTGCTCCCATAATGTGTTTGCCTTGAGGTAAAGCAATATGCAAGAACATTGATGTTCATGTCTCACAAATTGCAGGTGTTCCTTGAAGCACATCAATATATTCTCCGAAACATTCCTGTAACCTTAGTGCTTAACATGAGCAAAAGGCTTCTAAGGAGAGGACAAGAGGTTATTAAATAAATTTTCCTTCTGCCATTGTTGTCTTTCATGGCCCTCATTGTGCTGGCTCTGGGTGATATAGATTGTTTTCAACTAACGGCCGGTGAAAATAGTTGCCTCATTATTTTTAATGGGGATTTCAGATCGCTCCATTTCAGCAGCGCGCTGTCATTTAGTTGGCCAAGCATACCGTGGGATTAAAGCGGAAATGTTTGAGTTGCCGGGGGAAATGGGTCTAATTTAACATTATGCTGTGCCCCTACACTTCTAATATTGGGCCAGAGCCTAATGCGGTCATCCTGAGAATGTTTTAATTTGTTTACGTTGATCGCTGGTTCTTCATTCGAGGGGAGGGAGCGGAGAGAGGGAAACGTTTGCTAGAACCTAATGGTGTTTGTGTTCGGTTCTGACCCAAGTGGCTATCACAGACTAATTGTTATCATTTTTCAATTTACATTAGGCAGTGGTTTAGCGAATCCCAAGTCGTACAACGTCCCTAGATTCCGTGTTTCCCAACTGCACCCCGGTCCCTAACAAATGACATTTTCCCCTGCATTTTCAATCAATGTGAGATTTTAATTAGGCCGTCTTTTCTTCTCTCTTGCGGGCTTTCTAATCAAATCAGGGGAATCAAATTTTTCCTCTGCTGTTTTTTGAAAGATCACCCAGCATCTGTTTGATTTCGTTGCATTCTTTTCTCACAGTAGGAGGATGCGTTTGGATGGACATGACACCAGCCATCATATACAGTATGAGCTGAATCTCAATGAATGGTTTTGCTTTGAGGTTTTACTCGTGCTTTCTCACCATACCTGTTTATCATGACCATTCACACATAATGTGACAAAATCGGCTGTGTCTCATGTTCACGTTCATTTCTATCTCTGCTTCACATCTCCAGTTAATAAAAGCAGACCTGAACTGTGGCTGTTCAGTTACTGTGAAGAAAATAACAGAAACACTTTCTTAGACACCAGTTCAGACACCTTTGATAGCATGTTCTATCGTTACCTAAAAAGTAACAAGGTGCTATTGAAAAAAAGTATGTGATTTGGCATAATTGGATTAAACCATTGGATTGATGCATTTATTTCGATTTTCAGTTCAAATTGCTATTGCTTTTATACATTATGTTACTTACTGTGTGTGCATGAATGATGATAATACACTGATTGGATATGGTCACACTAATGGAAACTGGATCTTTACAGTATAGATTTTCATATGTATTATGGGATTTTGAAATCATTTACTGTGACAAATTTCACTTACTGTTTAATGTTTCTAATTGACCCTTCCATAAAACCATTACAGATTTATAATTCATAAGCGGTCCTTAGCAACTGCTGTCATTTGCCATTTTATCAGATGTTATCGACCTGGTATCTTGTAATTAAAGCCAGTTTCCAGGTTGTGTGATACAAGTTGCCTTTACTTCAGAATATTGCATATCATTTGAGGAGATCTGCTTGGACCTTGCAGTTTCGTAATTTTGTGTTTACATACATAAAAAATTTGTAAAAAAAATCAATCATTCCAAAAAATGCTTTGTATATAATGCATCAATAATCACGTTTCTTAATAATAAATCAACTGAATAAATAAATGACAATAATGAATAATTCTGTGTTTTACAGTGCTGTGGTCCGGTCAGACTAGATTTCAAGTCGAGAGCATTATTTAAATGATGATGACAGTCCTTTATAGTTCAGTAAATGATAATGATCAGTGTTTTAAGATGTAATTTTCTTAATGAAGTGTTAGCGATCCTTCTCATCACCATCAGCTGAACTGCCTCATAAACAGCCCCACAAATATTCTCAAGATGCCACAAAATTCTTATTTGCCTTTTATTAGCCTTTTCCAGACTGAAGCCCATCAGTGGCATTTTATACAAACTAAAATGATAGAAGATGAAATGGAAGATTATACATTCTTCTGTGTGAAGGCCTTGCTAAAGCAGTCTATAAATATATGAGAAACAAATGCTTTAAAATAAATCTATGCTGTATTTTGTAAGCTTTGGATCTGGCCAAATATGTCATATGCTACTTTACAAGATTACTAACATCACATTTATTCAGAACAGCAGCCGTATGCAGAAAGCAGGTATCTCTTGGCATACACGCTTCGTCCAAAGACACTCCATGCTGACTGGATTACACTGCCTGTTAGAAAACAGTGGCTTGCAAATGGAGATGCTAATCGTCTTATAAATATATATAGAGGTATAGTGAATAAAAGAGGTAGCCCTGAAAGAATTTTGTTACTAACAAAACGCATTTGTGCTCCGAGGAGGAAGACTCCCATTCAGCTTCAGTGTCTTCTGTACTGCAGCATCAATATACTGAGGTGTTATTGGGACATTTGGAATTCAATGTATTTTATAATCTAACATGACTCACTCAATACCTTTTGAATCATTTGAAAGCCCAACACATAAAAACAATATGTCAGAGTTTATTTGTGATAGATGTGGAAACCTCAGATCTCTCTGATGGTGCTGGTGCTGTTGTTTCTTATTGTTTACTGTCTATTTTTATTCATTACTTAAGGGCTTTTGTGAGAGATTGTGAAATGGCAGGATTGTGTAAAAATATATATATATATGTTGGGAAAACTCACAAAGAAATCTGATATACTGAAATATATTTAAAAAAGAAGTTCGGACAATTTCAGATTTCTGCATGGTATATGTTGAAGGGGATATGGGATATGTTACCTGTATGCTTGTTCTGGCACAATCTTTTGTAAATGGAGTGATGTTGAATAGGTTTGCCATATCATTAAAAAAAACATTGCACAAGTCCATCACCATTAACAAATCAAAATTCACGATTGCTTAAAGTACCCAGAGAATAAAATGAGATGAACTGTTCCATTGTGACCATGTATACTTGAATCTATTTATTTTGTTAGACAGCTTTAAAGGTCAGTGGTTTAACAACAGGACATGTTGATCTGATTTTCTTTGGCTCAAGGGCATTGACTTTTAAGGCACCAGATGGAGAAATTCAGATATTTCTGCCTGAACTAGCAAATGAATCAGAGACTATAAAGATTAATGTATAGTAAGCACCGATATACTATGCAAGGAAACGTTTGAACATGGTACAGAGGTGGGATTTGGGGACTGCGATACTCAAAGCAGACTTTTTTCCAATCCCCCAAACCAGTGCAACACCATAACGAGAAGTTTTTTGAATGCAAAGCTTGTAAACTCATACATGTATAGACCACAGAAGCCCGTGAAGTGTTCTTGTCTGTTTTAGGGGAAAGAGCATTTCAAAGGCATACTGAACTTCTTAAATTGCCTTCTTAAATCAAAAATGCTCTTTGATACATGTTTCCAAGATCCTTTAGCGGTAAGCTGTCTGAATGCTCAGGTGTTCTTGCTTAGAGACCTACCGTGACTCTGAACAGTCTGTTGCAATATTTCATTGCTGGCAGTGATAGATTTGCTTTGTAACCCATGCAGGGTACACGGACAATATCTGATGTCAGTATGTCAAAAAGGGCACCAAAGTGCCCTTTTTCATGCCCAAAGGTCTTTTCGCAAACATATGAACCGGTCATGATTGTGAGTGGACGGAGCGCGATTAAGAATGCTAAAACAGAAAGTCTTGAGCACCCACAAAATGTGCCTAAAATTACATTTAAAGGATGGAAAAGATGGTACAGACTAGTGTGTATACGTGCACATTTATAAATCTATTTGTTTGTAACATTTAAGTGCTGATTCTTGTGTTTTTCTTTATTGAGGTAAACACAACATAAAGCATTGATGCTATTTACATGATATTTATTTCTTTGTTAGCTGCCCTCTAAATAACCTTCATTTTCAAAACACTCAATCCCTGCAGCCAAACAAGCTTGCCCTTAAATGCTTCAAAATTTGGTAAATTAATTATGTTCTGAAAGATTTTGGAGAGTAGGGAATAATTTCTTTGGCCTTTTTGTGACATTTACTTAAGGTGACAAGTTTCTTTAATTGGACTGAAATTAATTGGTTTTAATGGTGATTATACAAGAAGTGCATTTTGCTGGTATAATTAGATGAATTTGTGTGGAAATGTGGAAAAAATAATCAAAACCCAACCATTAATCCTGTTAGACTAATACTACTACAATTACGTTTTTATTTATTTATGTCTTTATTCAATCAGTTTTTGTGTATTTTCTCTGCGCCGGTCACTGTAGGGCTGTAAATGGCCATCTGTTCTGAAACTCTTCTTTCTCTATAGGGCTTTGGACAATCTCAAAGCACCATCATCACCGTTGTGTTTGTGGAGGGGAATGAAAAAGTAAAAGAGCAGAGTATTTGTTGTGTGCATGCAGTCCTGGAGCCTGTTACTGCTGTAATTTTGGCGTAATTGCGGGCGTGTCGTCTCTCTTAATGTCAAGTGATTGCTGTGAAAGTGGTTGATAACTGCAGCGCTATGCCTTGCTACCCAGGACATTACACGCCCGTGCCTGTAAAGTAATGGAAATGTGTGATTGTATCAAAGGCGTCAGACGTGCGACACTATCCTTCACAGACAGTCAGCAGCGTGATTTCCGTGTTGGTCTTTATCCCGCATGCTGCTAAATTAAACTAGGTATGGATCATGTGGAGCCATTTTGGATAAAGGAACACAGCGTCTTACCCATATGCTTGATCTGGCCCAATCTTTTGTAAATGGAGTGATGTTGAAGAGTCCATCAACGCCTTGTAGAAATGCAGTTATGTGTGCGAATGTATGTGTGGATGTTTGCATGTTTAGTGTAAATGACTGCGACGGGGGTTATGGGTAAAGTTCGGCTGGATCTGTAAAGACAAGCCCCTCCAATCCTGTTTGCACCCAACAACCCCCGTGCACTGGCCTGAAACACATTGGAATTCTACAAGAACATACAATCCAACAAGCCTTTTTTATGCTAGACCAAGACACACTTGGAAGAGGAATAAGTGAGAGAGTGTATGTGTGTTTCTCGGGGTACCTGATTAGAATTACAGTGTGACAACAGTGTAGATCCCTGATCTGTGGCTAAGCCCTGTCACAGCAGAAGATAAATTGCTCTGCCATAATAGAGGGTATGCACGTGTCGTCACTTTCCCACGTGAGTGGTAAAACACTGGGCAAAATGAATGGTTACAATATCATTAAACGCAATTCCGCGCAACATTTCAATGTCTAAGAACACCTAATTCCTTTGTAATTCATAAGGTAGTCGTAAGGATCACCGTCGAGTCCAGCTGCTTGTAGTTTCAGCAAATAATTGCGTGTTTTAGTCCCGGTTTTTTGTTCCTCTTATTGAATGCAGCCATTTTGCCATAGTTTTACCACTCAAGGGAGCGTGTCCCGGCGTGTTCACGTGGGAAAGTGACATCAATACATACCCTCTATACCGGCTTTAAAGCCACAATATGTAATAATTTTGTTATGAGATATACAAAAATCACTTGCACAGTGTGATATATTTCATGCAGTTGTGTACTTACATTATTCCAAATGTTCCCAAGAATGTGCAAATCCAGAGAAATTCCTATTTAAAATAATGGCCCGTCCCTTGTCTCGTGCTTGTCGCATATCAGTGACTTAATATCCGCTGCTCCGCACTACAGTTTCCGCTTGTAGAAACTACGGCAACACGCAAATGCGGAAGTGGTTATACAGTATCTGGGACGCAGCATCTGTTGTTCTGTTATTATGGATCACGATTACTCTTTGGCAAGTAAAGGAAACCCAAAAAAAGTGTAAACGCAGGCCAAATGAGGCAAGCAGGCTTATGGACAAACAAAGAAATAAAACAAGGATTAATATCGGCGTGGCGTTTTCTAATTGGAGAGAGCTTCGCGACTCTCGCATTTTTTTTATTGTACACAAGATACTCCTACACAGATTATTTGAATAGTTATGAATGCAGTTACCCTATGAAATACAGCATATGTCGCACAAAAATATGTAGCCAATAATGTTACTTGTAAATGCTGTGGGTTCTTTCAAATGTTCTTTTTAAACAACGACTGTATGACTGTTTTAAACACGTAAAACTGTGTAGTATTACGCTACCAAATCAATTGACAAAGTCCAATATCAGTCACGGGCTAAAATAGCATTACATTCCACGTCTCTTGCAAGCTAATTCATTATGATGACATAAAATAAAATTCATTCATTACCTCGTCCGTGAACATGATGGGTGATCTCCATACGCCTCTGGATGGTGAAAACGACATAATTCCACTCTCCTACATAACGTCATTTAGCTTCGCCGTTTGTTGTTGTTTCGAAAGTGCGCCATCTAGCGGTCCAAATATTCCATATTGTGGCTTTAATGCAAATCCATACTTTGCACATCTCAGGCCTTAAAGGAAAAGTTCACACAAATATGAAAACTCTGCCATTATTTACTTTGGTTCATGTGAAACCAAACCCCTGGTTTTCATGTAAGACAAACGTAGATATTTCATGAAGAATTTTTGTGCACCTCTTTCCATACAGCGATGCTCATAGCTTGACAGACATGGTCAGCTGTTGGAGGGCAAGAGCTGCGTGGACATTCTTTAAAAAAAAATCTGCTTTCGTGATGCAATGTTCCTGTTGGCTTATTTGGTCGAGCATTGCACAAAGATCATCACGCACTCTAAAAACTGTTGTGTAAAAAACAACACAATGTGCTTTTAAAGGGACAGTTCACCCAAAAATGAAATTTCTTTCATCATTTACTCACCCACCAGTTGTTCCAAATCTGCATAAATTTTTTTGTTCTGATGAACACAGAGAAAGATATTTGGAAGAATGCTTTTAACCTAACAGTTCTTGGCCAATATTGACTACCACAATAGGAAAAATGACAATGGTAGTCAAAAGTGCCCCAGAACTGTTTGCTTTCCTACAATTTTTCTTAATATCTTCTTTTGTGGTCAACAGAACAAAGACGGTTTTCATTTTTGGGTGAATAGTTCCTTTAAAGCGGAAATGAACCATTTGATCAAATGTACAGTATTTAGTAAACTTATTTTCACTTAAATAAAAAAACATATAACAGATTTGATAAATGTAACGTTTTAAGAAAAAATGTGATGTTTTGTTATGGCTTTTGGAGCAAGGGTGCCGCCATCTTGTAGCGCCACGGCATGTGACATCACCGGGTTGGTTCGCGAGATTGCAATATTACTCGATTGCAATACCCCACATTGAGCAGTGAAGAAAAACAAGTATTTCCTTACTTTTTGAATGCGCACTTGACGAACTAGATCGAGCTGATGAGCACATGATTAGTCCTTTTGCTTATGCATTTTGAGCCAATACGCTGAAAGGGCATAGCAATGTATCCGTTACGGGTGGAAGAAGTTGTGAACCCGCTGGTTCGGGTTGAAGAGCGGGTCGGAAACACTACCTGGTGTCAGTGTGGATGGTGTGTGCCGATACCTACCGTGTTAGAGTCTATCTGCTGTCAGGAGGCTGGTTTGGACCATATATTGCGTGGCCATTTCTGCATCACCATACATTTACTATACTGTATTTTGCCGCGAGGTGGACATGTTGAAGGTGGCAATGCTTTCTCTTAAAGATGTCCGAGCGGAAACACTGAAACGCCCTACTAACAGCTGGTAACTGTCATCGCCGGTCAATAATATAAAATATGTTACGTAGCTTTGAACTAGTAACACAATGTAATGCACATGTATGTATGAAAACTCTGGTAAAATGACACATAAACGCTTATTGAATGAAGCGTTGTTTACATCACGTTACATCACGTTATGAAATCAATGTTTGTTGATTAATAAGACTAATTATGTGCTCATCAGCTCGTTCTAGTCCGTTTTAAAAACAAGTGCGCATTCAAAAGGAAAAGGAAATACTTGTTTTTCTTCACTGCTCAATGTGGGGTATTGCAATCGGATAATATTGCAATGTCGCGAACCAACCCGGTGATGTCACATGCCGTGGCGCTGCAAGATGGCGGCGCCCTTGCTCCAAAAGCCATGAAAAAACATCACGTTTTTTCTTAAAACGTTACATGTATCGAATCTGTTATATGTTTTTTATATAAGTGAAAATAAGTTTACTAAATAATGTACATTTGATCGAATAGTTAATTTCCACTTTAACTGAACACATCTTTGCGTCTGGTTAAGGACAAACACATTTTGTATTACTTTTAACTTAATCTTTGTGTTAACGTAATGTGTTAAAAATTCTGTAACAGTGATCACAGTGTGGGTTCAAAGAACATAATGTATACTGAAAAGGTATGAATGCACAGCACGTCACTTTGAAAAACGCATCTGCCAAACTAAAACTATTCTGGTTAAAACAGACAGAATTGTCATTATGAGGTGAACTATTCGTCCCCACCATCAGAACACAGGCATCAACTTCACAACCATTTTAATCGCCTATGTGAGAAGTTACAAAGTAGCACGGTGCTTGCTGCTGGTGGATTTGGTTGACGTGAAGCTGGCATGCACAGCGTTCGATACTGTAACGACGGCCGTCCAGCCGAGAGCTACTGCCGAAATGACTTAATGGTAAAATCAGCCAGTGTGACGATTAGAGCAGTCATCGGGCTGGCTGTAGCGCTGTATGACGCCCAAGAGCGCTCAACGTGTTAGACGAGAACATGACAGTCAGGTGATGAGGAACAAGGCACCATGGTGTTTTTCCTTTATTTCAACCTGGTGGAATAAAAGCGAAAACGCACAATTTTGTCAACTGTCAAAAGTAAATCCATGCTAAATCCAACTGCTTTTTAACGTCTGCGTGGAATCCAAATGTACGCTGTTAACTTTCTTAAAGCACATCCTGGTTTTATGTGCCAAATTTCAGCAAACATTATTCCAAAGAGAAAATTGCTTGTCTTTATAATCTTCCGTCAAAAAATAACTTGCTTCTTTTCAGTTGACTTCACAAATCACTTTTTTATTAAACCATCTCCTCCAATCTGGTATGGAATGCCCACTTTATCTTTACATTTTGTGTTCTAAACGAAGAAAAGTCATAAACGGGTTTTGAACAACATGAAGGTGAATAAATGATGACAGAATCTTGCATATCCGTTTCATTTTGCCAAAGCACAGGCTGTTAAACCGCTATCATGTTTACCACAAATTATGAGTTCATTTTATTTCACACCTCAGAGATGTTTCATAAGCTTTTTTTCGAAAGAACTCTGGGACTTTATTGCCCTAGCTGTTCTAACATCCACCCAACTTCCAAAATCCTTTTAGATTTCATACAAGTTGAAGAGAGCGCTTCCACTTTCTACTTGAGAGGCAGTGGATTGTGGGTAGTCTGTAGATATGTGCAATGCGAGATTATGCAGACGAGAAAAACTCATTTTGAGGTCTGCTCAGGGGTTAGCTGCTTCACTGTTTACGCTGTAATAACTATGTTGGACCTCTCTCCTCGAGTGTTTATATGTGTATGCGTCAGGTTCGACTGGTTCTGCGAAGACTTGTGTCGAAGTTGTTGGCCAGCACGGCGATAAACTCGCGTTCCAGCAAGGGCTCTTGCTATCTTTAAAGCCCAGACGTTGAGAAAGACAGACAACACAGTGGAAAACATTTATTCTCATTATCCTCTCTGCTAAATTATTCACACCATGCATGCCCGCTATCTCCCAACAGCACCATACTAGTCTGTGCTGCCCTTTAACCATAATAAAGAAGCTAAAGACCTGCCTTCTCTCTCCTCGCGCTCGCTCTCGTTCTCCATAGACGTCCATTTTTCTTCACCCTTTGTTTTTCTGACATTGAGCTTCACAATAGAGGTGTACCTCTTTACTTTCTTTAAGGTTCCTGTGGGTCTGCTCATTAGCGCTGGTGTGCGGTGCGAGAACAGGTTAGGGGATTTCGAGGAGGTGTCAGAGCAGGACCCTCAAGCCGGGCGGACCAGAAGGGCTTTGCGAGTCCAACCTGCAGTTAACTGAATGTCACTACATATCAATCACACGGACGGCGCAGGCCATGCGTGTGACAGCGACACTCTCACAGGTGCGGATGTTTACGTTTGGCAAGCTGTGATTTTTTTTGCTGATGTTCGTTTCTAATACTAATGAATGATTGAAATGCATGATTAAATAAGATAAAGAACATTTTATCAAGCCCTATTAGTGTAATGAATCTGATAATAAGTCTAATTGTGTAATTAGATTATTGTTTGTTTAAAGATCATAAACAGGCAGCTGTGCCAGAGATTGCGGTGAAAAGATAAAGGGAAGTCTACGAAAGAAACCATTATGAGCGTTTTATTGTGTGTAATGGCCTGTGAACAAAAGACATGCGAAATGTTAACGTCAGTGATGTAGCTTTTGCTTGGCTTAGCGTCTGTTTGGCTTTTTTATTTAGTTTCAATGCAAACAGGTAAACAGATCAACTTCCTTTGAGGAAATTATCCACTGTGAAATGATGAAATGATGCTCTTGTTGTGGGCCTGCTTTTACTGGCATAGAGAGATGCATGCGTCCTACGCAAGCTCACTGCATCCTGGAGATGGAACAGGTCACAGCTTAAGTCTCTCAGGCATCGCCTAATTTAGCTCTTTTCGACTCTGGATGTAAGCCACTGGAAGCTGTGGCTAATCCACAGTTAATGAAGTTTAAATGAAGCGCTCTTTACAGAAAAAGAGGAGTCACATTCATATCTTCTGTGCTACATCCTTAACACTGCAGCTTTTCTCTCTAAAGCCACCAGCCTGCAGTTATGTTGTGCTCTCATGGGCTGGTTTTAGATTTTGTAGTTTTCTTTTATTGACTGGTGAATAATTATGGTCACGTGGTGTTATTCATTAATGTATAGGTTGCCGACAAAAGGTCAGGCGCTTTCTATAAAAACGAGTTGCTTACTATTATTTTTGTCTTTTTTTTCCAGTACAAATATCCCAAAAATCTTTTGAAAGACTTGATTTCTTCAAAAATGTTGGGTAAACTGGGTAAGAAAAAAAAACTTGAATTATGTTGAAACTTGAATTAAGATTATTTGTTTTAACCCATTGGCAGATGTTTTTTCTTGTTTTAAACTTAATCTCACTTAATTCAGATTTTTTTAATTTAACATTTTACAAGACACACTTTTAATTTCTTAAAACAAGACAAAATACTAAGAAATTAATGTTTGCAGCTTATTACCAGATGGACCAAGCCAAAAAACTCTCTCTGTGGACTGTTATTTTAAACTAGATATATTTGTGTGTATTCTGTTAATAAACTGATAAATTGTAATTTTTCATTTTACTATAGTAAAATGTTTTTCAGCGCCATTTTTTAAGGGCTCTTAAAATGTGAGCAAATTTATTCCACAGCTGTTTTTTTCTGTTTCGGATACATCTGCATGTGAAAATTAATTCTTGGGCTTGCCTGCAGGATTGGACAGAAAACATGGAAATTCAGATCTTTTTCAGTGCTGTACTCCAGCAACTTCAGTGAACAGCTGTTGCTTGGAGTGACATGTATTGAAGAAGGAATCCTTTCCGTCATGTTATTCTACAGATGGCATTGCAGGACATTGGCTTTTGGTTTGGTGAGATAATGATCCAGTGTTGGGGGTTGCTAGGAGCGTGAGGAGATTACACCAAACCCTGCTGCTGGGCTCTGTCCAAAGGTCCTGCTTCTCTGGGGCTCCGTATCTTTTCTCCATCTCTCCGCTGAGCTTCTGTAGAGTTCCCATGCAGCCAAGGACACAGCTGATGGATTCTCACAGATTAGGTAAAAGTTATCTGAACGTTTTGCTCAAGTGGGCCTGAGAGGGCAATCGGGTAGGCGATAGTACCGCACAACTTTACTGCTCTCGGGCAAATGCTGAGCCTTGTCTGCCTACCTTGAAACAACTAGAAATCAAAATATTTCTTAGTGTTTGATTGTTTTTATAATGAACATCCCTACAATACTTTGTTGAGTAGAAACTGTAAATAAGAGGCCTTCAGCTATTGTTGTGGATAATGGGGATGTAAAAAAAGGTTTAGGCACTCTTGGTACTCTAGATGAGATAATGTAACACATGACAAAAACAAATCTTTTACAGGTCCAGTGTGGAATATTTAGGAGGATCTTTTGACAGAAATGCAATATAATATACATTCTGTAACTGTGTTCAGAGGTGTATAAAGACCTCACATAATGAAGCGTTATGTTTTTATTACCGTAGAATGAGCTATTTCTATCTACATACATCGCGGGTCCCCTTACATGGAATTCGGCATGTTGTTTCTACAGTAAAACTGACAAACTGCTCTACAGGGGGTGTTTCGTAAATGCATTATCTCCTTCGGCAAAGAAGACATTTTTGTCCTGTAAGAGCTGCCATAGTGCTTCGAAAGGAAAGGGGTGGAGTGAGACATTGGTTACAATTCCTAACCTTGCCGCTAGATGCTGCTAAAATCTCCACATTGCTCCTTTAAAGTGTTTAGGGGAAAAGGTTTTGAACATTTTTATAATTGTAATATGTGATATTCTAACGTTTATTTAGCATGAGACTGGATCCAGGTTCGAATCCCAACCTGACATCCATTTTTTTATCAACCAAACCTGTTTAAAAATGTAAATGCTTTATTCACAAGTAGCACATTGCACACCTCACCTTTTTATTACCCTGTTTTATGCATTATGTGTTGCCAGGGTCCTTCAAGTACTTGTATCTACAAAGAGTTTCTTCTATTCAGGACGTGAAATTATTTCTCGTTATTTCAATGTTTCCAGCTATGACCATTTTCCCCTACTGTTATAGTAGCTCAGGTCTCAATAGAATCCAAATTTACTCTCTCAATTTATGTCGGAGAGAAAAAGGGTGAATGAGATCAGAGAGAAAGAGAGACTTCATAACAGATGTAAAAGAAAGGGGCAGAGTCTGTTTTAATTGACTTTGCCACTGTGTTAATAAGGTAGATGTTCTGTAGGCAGACAGACAGCAGGCAGAGCTCCTGGACACAATAGGACACTGAAGATCACTTCCTCTATGAGAGAACAAACACAGACCTCCTCCCACCATCTGTCCTTCAGTGTGTGCGCACGCTGAGTAAATTACGCCACGTATAATGGGCTGGAGTGAAAAATAGGCCTCTCTTAGAGGTTGAGTGCTGGGTTTAATGCTGGGGTTACACCACCGATCTGAAGATACTTGGCTGCAAATTGCTGAAATATTCTAATGTCACCACTCATGAATGAATCCATCTGTGATGTGTCCTAATGACGTGTAAAGTGAGTAAATATTATTGAGAACTGGCCCCATCATTTCGGATCTTATTTCAGAGTGGATTTGATTAATCCTATGGCAAATTGATCTTACTCCTATAGGAAATTGTCAGAAAATGACTTTCATTCTGTGATAAATTATGCCTCCCACTGCCTGCATATGTGTTTGACATTGGCGCAGATTTGTAAATTGAGCAAGATGGAGGAAGAACGGGACAAGAGCATGCGACTGCTCTTCAGGAGACTTTTTTGAAATGACAGATAATGCACTGCTCTGTGGAATACTAAACAAGCAGGGCATAATTGTAGCACTGTTTGGCTTAATTTAGAAAATGTTTTGCTTAAAGAGTTATAATTTTGCCTTAAAGGTCTTTTGAAATGTCTGCCTTAAGCATGTCAGTTAATTTTACAACTTAATTGAGTCGGATAAAATTAAGTTTACAGACCTATGGTCCTTTTTATCTAATTCTGGGATACATAACAGTACATGTTCAATAAAATACATATTTTAAAAGTCTAATGTTAGCCAATGTTGTCTGAATTCTTAAAGTGATAGTTCACCCAAAAAAGTTCTTTCTTCCACAAAACACAAAAGAAGAAACTTTGAAGAAAGTTATTAACCAAAGAGCACTGGCCCCCCTTCACTTATATTGTACGGACACAAAACCAATGCAAGTGAATGGGTGCCAGCTAACAACATTCTTCAAAATATCTTCTTTTGTGCTTTGCATAAGATAAAGGCTTGAAATGACAAGAGGGTGAGTAAATGATGACACATTTTCCATTTTTGGGTGAACTATCCCTGAGCAACTGAGCAAAACAATCTAGTATTTTTGGAGCTTTGGTGTGCTGACTTTTCATATATTTTGTCATTTGAACATCACTTTGTGATGATTTTTAAAAAGCAGTTAACCAATAGGTGGCGCTGTCACCAAACTGATATAGTGCAGTCATTGTGTGCTGATAATGGCACAAAATGTACTAGTTTCAATATCACCATCACCCAGTGAATCTGTGAAGTGCAGTCGCAAGTTTTAAGCTTTTTCAGAAACGTTTTTGACAGAAAAGTAATAATAATAATTATTGAAACCCCACCACCTCGGGATCGCACCAGTCAATGCAGTCCTATTGACCCCTGTGATTATCAACATAGTCAAGCAGAATAAAACGTGTTCTTATATCAAAGCAAGAATGATGTAAAACGAAGGACAAACTTCTCCGCTGGTGAGTTGGTTGCTTTTCTGTGGTTTTTGCGGCACCTGGAAACGAGACTGATAGTTTTGTGGTGTGAAAAACACCAACTGTGCTCTTTTTGAGGAGTGTCACACATACACCTCAGCTTGATCTTACCGAGCTTGTTTATGCACACGTGAAAGCTCGCTAACACATGCTCATTGTACACGGTCGCGTGGGAAGTGGATTATGACACAGAAAATGTTTGGGGGATTTTTCAAAGCTCTTCTGCTTTCATTTTTCAAGAGTGTGATTGTTGCTGTTTGTGAGTGTGTGTTTTGTGTTTTTAGTGGCAGAGGAAGCGAGAGAGGAAGAGGGTTTTCTTGCATCTTTGTCAAAAGAGAAAGGAAAACATGGCAAAGCTTGAGGAGAAGAGAAGGGGATAAACAGTGGTGCATCACAGATCCAGAGGGCCCCGGGAACCATGAGATTTGAAGTGATGTCATGCATGGCCATTTGTATAGTAGGGACTGAATTAAGCGTTTTTAAATACCGTCTTTAATTGCTGATGAAGGGCAGAGCAGAAGAGGCATTTTGTTTTGTTGGAAGAATGAACAAACCACTTCTGCATTTATTATCAGATCTAGCAGTGAAAATATGTTTCCTCCAAGCTGGCCAGTGTGGACAGAAGTCTTGCAGATAAGACCCAAACAGGTTGAGATTGGCGTCACAGGGAGGCAAACGGATGCCGCTGGCAGGATTCATGAAACTTAATTAGCACTCTTGATTCTCCATCAAACATGCTTTTTTCGTTGGAGGTATTACAGTACTTACCCTCCACGAGATCAGGTCTGATATTCAAAGCTCCTTCGGTCTTTATGGATGGGTTTCAACTGCTAATTGAGATCAAAAGTTCATCTCTGGGTTGTTTTTCTGGTATGGATAAGTTGGAAAGCATTAGCTTTATCAAATGTGTTCAGATAAGAAGAGTGCAGCAATTAAGGTGGTGCGTTAAATGAGCAGATTCGTCTGCGCCTGTCATTCAATGTAATTCACCCTAACGTCACTATTTAAAGTGCGTGGTGAAAAGAAAAGCAGGTGCACGTGTCCTGAACATCTGAAGAACCAAATCATCATCATCACCTTGAAAAATCTGCTTGCAGTAGTTTACTGAGCATTTAAGAGCTTTATTGTCATCTGTACCATTGGTCAAACATTTCAAACATTTTATGCAAATCGACCAACAAAATGTCTTACTTATACATATCTCATATAAGCGTAGATAGGAGAAAGTATTTTAACACTGAATAAAAAATACCTGCTTCACAATTAATAGACAGCTTTCCCTATTCATGAAAGAAGCCTTTTATAGCTCTTCCCAAAAGAGGCGCGCAACTTTTCAAGCGTCTGGTGATCAGAGAATTTCACTTCCTCTGGTTTTCATGTCCTTGACTAGCGAAGTGACAGAGAATATATTATGCTGTGCAACTGTGTGCATGTGTGTGTTTATGACCCTGCCCAGCCGTGTATGCACTTAGAAGAAAATTCAATTAGTTTACGAAGTGTAATCAAAAAATGGCAAAAAACCCTTTGCCTCGGGCTAAAAGCACATGGTTTTGTAGAATCATAAATCATTATGTAAGTCTTTTAGTCTCTAAGCGCAACACAGCATTACAGACGCTAGATGAAAAACAACTTAGACCAGTGGACCTCTCCACAAGATGATGACTGAAAATGATTTTATCGGAGTCCTGCGGAGAGGTTTCTCGTCTCTATTCCTGCTCGCATAACATCGGTGTCCCTTTGGCCCTGGAGAAACTGAATAGGTGTGGAGGAGTCTTTGAATGTTTGTTTCTATGGTTACATATGGCAGATGAAGAGAGGTTTGAACTGGAGGGAAATGGTCAGGATGCAGGACACAACTTCCTTCCATTCTCCTCCTTCTGTAGAACCTTCACCTCAATTTCTACAGAGGGGGGAACAAGCAGAGGTCACTTCATTGAACGCCTACTGTGTTCCACTCCTGCATCAACTCAGCATTCAATACGCTTTTTAAAATGGTTCTCTGCCAAGCCTGAAAATATTTTACACCTAACTTCCAACATAGTATTTCACTCGGTCTCGTGTATTGGCCGACACAGGATGTCTGCCTGCATTCAAAAACAAACGGTTGCAGTGGAATGGAATATGTCTTATAAAGAGGTTAAACTAAAATAGTACTTTTTAATTTTAATGGTGGATTCCTAGTGGAAAATTTCTCTTTTATAACTGAGGAGATCTGATGGAATTCTCAGTTGTGTTTTTATTTACATATCTTTTTTTATGTTTGGGAGAAAATGAAACAAATGAGATAATTTTTCAAATATGTTATAAAATGTAAAATAAATGAAGATTGCACTAAAAGTCACTTAAATATACTTAAGAAAGTTCTATATTTTCACGCACTTGCATACTTATAGTATTCATTACTTCTTAAGATTAACTCTAAGTGTACTTTAATGTGCTATTTTGAGACACCATAAATAGAAGTATAAGTGTATAGAAGCTATATTCTTTGTAAATTAAGTGCAAAATGAATTTGTGACAATAGAGCACTGTATGTACATTATGGAAGTGTACTTAAATAAAGTGTTTTTAGTGCACTTTTATACATGGGTGAAATCATCTGGATTTGGGTAATTTGATGAGAAATGTTTAAATTCATAATAAAAATCTTCAATAATATTGACTTTTGATTGCAGACTTTGCTAATCTCAGCTCGGTTAGTGACCGTAATTATAATGAAGAGATTTGTGAGCTTTCTGAGTCTTCTCAGTTCAAATATGTGAGATTAATTTCATTGATATCTATGATAAATAATTAAAACAAAAAGAGATCTAATATGTAATTTTTCTTTTTTCTGGGTTGTCTCAGAGTTTCTTTTTTAATTAACAAGAATACAAATATCAATAACTGAGTCACTCAGGAATATAATTTGCTAATCTGATTAGAGTTTGCTAGATTGAAAAATTTTGTGTGAAACATATATCAGACCGTTGACGTGGACGTATGTTCCTCACTCCCATATGCTTTATACAGTATCTTACACGTTCAAAAGTACTTCCATTACCATACATCAAGTTCACGGTATAAAAATGCAAATTGCGACGCTCACTGACATCAGATGTCAATCTGAAGTCCATCTCTCTTCCTCTCTCGGTGCTTAATTATTTAGGTCTATAGGGCTGTTTTTCAAGCACACTAACCTTGAGCACTCGGGAAACGCCTAATTAAATCGTCTAATTCTGCCCACCATGTGCGAGGAGATGATATGTAATTTAAAAAGAGCAGCAGATGGTCACGCCTTTAAGGGCGCCCCCTTTTTCTCCAGGCGGATGGAGGAGGACCCAGACAGGCACATTAGACATCTTTAAATGCCTTTAATTTATCCGACAGGCCGCCGCGACGTGGAAGTTAAAAGTAGGAGAGCGTGAAACAACCGTTAATAGAAATCCAGAGGATTTTTATCTCTGAGAGGAAAGAAATGTGCTATGAAACAGGATTGCGTATACGTTGTTCCTCTTTGTCGACGTGGGCAGGTGTCAGCTTTGTGTATTCACTAGTGTGTGTTTTATAATCTGCTTCAGTTTAAATCTTAACCTTGATCAAAATGAATGAGATGGGGGTTAAGTCTTTGTAAATATAGTTAATTGGTTGTAATTATGCACATCACGTGTTTCATGTTGAAAGAGGTTGTGCTTCCATTGCAGAGGTCCTCTTATTGTGTTTTCACACTTATGGTTTGTGAGCATGTCAACTAATCTGTAATGAAGTAACGGCTGAATCAAACAGGACCATTCATGTATTTTTAAGAGCTATCTGTGTTGTCACCAAACAGATTTTTGTGTCGTGCATGTTTGAAGAGGAAGAGAAGAATATCTTTCCCTACGTGGGTTTTTAAAAATTCAGCCTCTTTATTTATTGATGCTATATTGGTTTTGTGTTTGCTACAGACTTAGTTACTCTTAGTCAGAATACAACAAATGCATCCAATATATTGAATTGTATTTTTTTCAGTATAATGAAGAATACAAATAAATGTTGCATTTTCCATAGCAGAGTGATTTCTTATATGTTCTTATATGTCATGATTGCTAGGCCAAGTTTAGAAAGACCACCTCCAAGTCTCCTAAAATTTGAAAAATGAAAATTAAACAGCCACTGACAGAGTGTACTTTTTTGCCTTTAATCACCACTTCTGCATATTTTGTGGCAATTCAAGTCCAGTGTCTGTCAAATGACATAAAGCCACCCAACAACCGCATTGAGAAAGACTGAGAGAATGCAAAGACAAAGTGGTGAAAAAAATCAGGCTTATTCCATCATGTATCAATTGTTGAAATTATCCTAAAATACGTGTAAAACATACTATTGTTTTGTTTAAACATGAATATGAACTTTGCAGTATTCGAGATCTGCCAACATTTCACCAAACTGCCGTTTCGATTTTCTGCAAATTAAAACATAAAAAAATATATTTCAAATTTGGGCGCAATGTTGTCAGTAGTTCACAGAATGAAACAAAAATAATAATTTTACTTAAACACATACTTATAAATAAATTCAGAAGAAAAAAAACAATGACTGAAGCTGTCAGTCTTTAACATTTTTCTCATTGTGTTCCGTAGCAGAAAGTCATGGGATTGGAACAACATGAGATGCTGATGACAGCATCTTCATTTGAAGTGAACTCTTGCTTTAATGCTCAGTTCTTGGCTTTTGAAAGAGATGCATTCCCTAGACTGATATTCTTGAAGCTGTATGCATTTGCTTGGCTCGGATCAAATTCAGTTCTGACATGGAGCGCTGCGCTCTCTGACACTCTGGCCTGTAATTTGCGCAGATCAGCCCTTTGTGTGACAAAACCCAGCAATAACCAGATCCAATTAGACAAGCAAGCAGGCCAGAGCGCATACACAGTAGCTCTGAGAGCATTACAGCGTGAACAGAGGCGCATGCATGGTGAATGCTAAACGAAACTCTTCCTGTTCACCGTATCACCAGACAGCATTGCACGGCACACAACCCTTCCAAACGGCCTGATGAATTGATTCTTTTGTTTATGAACTCCTTCCTTTTTATTTCGAGGCAATGAGATGCATAGTTGTAATTGCCTATGAGTTTATTCGTTGCCTTTTATACGAACCGACGAACGTAGACGTGCTTTATGGTCCCAGAGGCCTGCAGCACAATTATGTGAATAATCGTTTCGAATGAAACGTTTTGTGACATTCTTTTGTTTATTGTTCTGTCATGGTAATAAGGCTCACAGATGTTCTAACAGAAATGACAGAGTTATTGTAAAATGCCATGTTGGATAATTACATCGCATCCAGTTGCTTTTAATAAAAGGCTATGGCGTGCGTTAGTTGACCTGGTGGCGATTGGGAGCAGGCGGCGTCTTTCAGCTGCATTTCAAATAGCGGAGGAAAATAAAGGCTGCGGTTGTTAACAATATTACAACAAGAATAATTTAGCACCATTAGACCTAGTGAGGGTGTTTTCTTAGCTATAGGTGTTTGACTAGTGGCCAGGAAAATGCCCTGTTAGACAGTATTGTGGTTGTCTGAATGACTTGTAAAACTGGCAGCCACTGTTTTGTTTTCACGTGCTGTACGCTCCATGTTCACCTGTAATCTGTGGTTTATAGAAAAAAATATTCAAACCTTTTATTTTGGCATGCCTTAAATGGTACAACTGTTCTTTTTTCCAGGCAACGTTGTGTTGTAAATACACAATAGGTTTGGGTAAATTTTCAAGTCTCTGCCCCTCAGCATCACAGTTGGAGCTCTTCTGGCTGTCTCTCAGGAGTGTCCAGTGAGCACTTATCTTGCCCTTTTAAGAAGAGCTTCTAGGTTTTTTTGGGGGGGAAGACAGGCATTAGTTAATATCTTCTTTGTGTCTCTCAGACGCGGTTTGTTTTCTGTTTGGATGTGGCTGGGCGGAGAGCAGTGGGCGTTGGGGACCTGGCGAGCTAATTGGCCCCGAGCATAGTGCTTAATCCCCATCTAACTCATTAGGCAGGGAAACAAACAGGGCAGCTCAGAGACAGCCTATAATTAAGAGAGATCTGTGACATCAAACCCTATGTGGCACACATCTGATCCAAACACGTCTGTCAAAACAATCCCCTTTTTGCTTTTTTATCTCATTCTCTTTTTTTCACAGCTCTCTCCATACCACCCCACCCAAGTTCTCTCTCTCTCTCCATTCCACAGCAGAAGAGTGACATATTGACTAATGAATCCCCGAAGCACTTTGCTAATGCCATCTCAAATGTGTAATTTAATGATCGCACACCAACACACACACGCGCTCTTTCACTCCTCTCCTCCACCATCATAATCCCCTTTTCTTTCACCAGTTCTCTTTCTTTTCTCAATTTCAATCGCGCGTGATAAAACCCGACATTAATCCTGACTGTCGGGGAGCCACCGGCACCTCCCATTCAACCCTCAGCGACGCGACACGACGTGCAATATTTACACACTGCAATCAGCGTGCGCAGCCTCTGCAGGGCTACAGATTGTATCATTACAGTGCAACATCACACATCCATCAGTTTATGATGCCAAATTACTGTTTGCAAACATCAGCCATGCCCTCTGGTCAAATATGTGCTCCGCGAGTTACTGCTTGGGAAGGGATTAAATTCGCACATGCTAACAAACACGGGCACACATACACACACATAGGCTACACACCTGATCGGGACTTGGTCACTCAGAACTGCCGAAAACCAGATTTGTAACACACAATTTTAGATCTAAAACATACACTGTTGTATACGAAAGTGTGAGGCCGCTTGTGTTTTACATTTTTTATCATTGAATATAAACTATTTTATTTTAAATTAACAGAATAAAAATGTTCATCGGATTTATTTATGTATAAACTTAATTTTGACAAAATCCTGATTGACAATGTGGAGAAAAAATATTCTGCTTTAAGCTGTCCTGAAAAAGTCAGTTGTGTAAAGGTTTTTCGGTTTCATTTATTTATTTATTTATATCTTTTTATGTTGGCTAGCATATATTGTTCAGAGACAGTGCCGGCCTCCAGGAATGGTCAGATGGCATAAATTCATGGTGTATCTTTAGACGGAGTTTGTGCTGCTGCCACAGGGCTGCTTTTGTATTATCCAGCAGTACACGAGCGGATGACACAGAGATCAAGGTTGCAGCACAATTATTAATTCAATAGTACTGTAATCGCCCTGAGAAATGCACTCAACTTTCTCCTACTAATGTTCAAACCGTTATAGCCCAATGTTTGTAAGTCAGGTGTCTATAGTGTTTATGCCTATAGATTGTATTTGGATCAGCGATGTATATGAATTTATTTGGACATATATTTTGGATATATGAAGTACATAACAAAGTACAATAGTACATTATAAGTGAAAAAAAATCACATGCAACTTAGGTGCAGTTTAAGGAATAGTTCACACAAAAAGGAAAAATCGTTCAGTACAGTACTCAACCTTATGTCATACCAAACCTGTATGACTTTCTTTTTTTTTCTGTAGGACACAAAAGCAGACATTTTAAAGAACAGTGGTAACCAAACAGCATTGGACCCTGTTGACTCCCATTGAATGGACACAAACCCGCTGAGACATTTCTCAAAATATCAAGAAAGAGTCATATCACTGCTGTCATTCTAAAAACTTGTATCTCCATATTTCAAGTTTATAAGTAAAATGGTCAATTAAAAATAGCAGAATAATACAAAAAGAACAATAATGTTTTAAAAAAATATATATATAATTTTACAGGGAGTTTTTAGGCAGAGTGGTACTGATAGAAGATGTGTCTTCAACTGTGTCTAAAAGGTTGTGATGGTCTCAAGCTGTTCAAGGAAAGTATTTAATTACATTTTACTTAATGATTACACCTTTTGACATTTTATATCCTCAAATATACGAAACCAACATGATTACGAAGATTACATTCCAAAGAACTTGATGTGTGCTTTTTAACATTCTTTTTGTCATTGACCCCTTTACATGGTGTCTATTAAATTATGTAAAGCACTTATATCAAATCTAAAAATGTCAATATCTTAATCCCAGAACAATTCCCAGAATCTGAAGTCTTACGGTGCACTGGCCGTTTCTACCAGGTAAGCGCTTTGGCACGGTATAACCTTAATCAGCCTTAGGAATGAATACATTACCAGACCATTTGCCTCCATTAGCCTATGCAGATGAGCCTGAGAGAGAAATAGCACCTGACCTGCTCTGGGGAAGCAGCTGCCATTGATGGAGGACAATCCAGCTTCATTTAGCTTCAAATTACCCCGAGAACTATATCATCCACGACCACCTTCAATGTGCTTGATTCCCTTCCCGCATTCAGCCAATCACAAAAGACCTTATATTTCTGATATCATTTCTCTCTGTTTATTCTCTCAATAACTGCAATTTTATGGTCATTTGACTGGTAGTAATGGTATCTTATAAGACTGATTAAGTTCGTTAGTTTCTGTGCTCAGGACACACAGTGCAGCATGGGAAATTTCCATCCAGCCCTCTCAATCCTTTCTTTGGTACATTGCTCATGTCCTCTCCACCGGGCCAACATCTGCCAGTAATCATCGCGATATTGATAAAAATGAGACTTGCACTTTGAAAAAGGCTTTTTAATGGATCGTCAGTGAAGCAGACAAACTTGTAGCAGTTCGTTTTACGGTTACAGAGTGAAACGGAGCAAATGTTTTTAATTAGGGAAGAGCTGTGACGTCTCTTTGATCTAGTAAACTGAGCACAGTTTTGGTTACATGACCACACTGTATTTAGGAAAGGGTCTTTTAAATTCATCTGCCTGTCTTTGAGATTAAAATATATCATGCTTGTTAATCTATAAAACTATGTACTATTGGGTAAAAGATCAGACATGATTTATTGGTTGAAACATCGCAATCCAAAATAGTAAAGTGTGCCAGTCGCATTCAGAGCAAGTACATTAGTCTTCCATAAAAGCGTAAAGTGGGGAGCAGATTTCTTTGATGTATCTGATGGAGCATACGTGAAACCCACCTTTCAAAGGAAATGATCGAGAATTTTTCCCACAAAGTATGACATGTTTCACATTCGCAGTTCTGATTGTTGGAATGTGAACTTTTTAAGTTTAAGTTTCTAACATTTTGAATTTTATTTAATTGACTTTCGGATATATTTGTGGATACTACACACAAAGAAAGAAATTCTAGTCAGCAATCTATAGGTCGGCACTTCAAAAGGATGCAGACCTGAATGTTGAAATAAAAACCTTTAAAACTGAGTTACGAAGCTCTTGAAATTTCACACGCCACTTTGCACAATATAAGTCATTTTTTCCGGCCGTTTAAATGAATGAAGAGACACTTTTACCTTTCCTTTCATTTCCTTTACACACATGAGCGGTTCCACAGTCTTATCAAAAGACAGTAAAATCACTTTTTCCCTTCCCTTTCTTTTTCAGACTAAGCCGTCTTTCAAGCTAACCTTTTCAGTAAAAATCCTCTGCTTGCCTCAAAGACTTATTGTATTTATTCACAGATGTATTAAACACATATTTGCTCATTTTAACGCATGCTCATATTCCTCGTTTTACATGCATTTTTATGAGCAGCCTGCAAGCTTCTGTGTCTCAATTAAAATGGTTCTCAAGACCTCGGGAAGCACAATATCAATATGGGATAATGAGAATTTCCTTATTTTGTGGTTGTGGGATCTATAAGAATGACAATCAAACAGTAAATTGATTAATGTGCTGTTGGAAAATTTGCAAGGAGGCAATATGACATTGTTCAGCATGTGCTTTACTTAATGGCAAGATCACAGCTATTAAAAATGGTGTAACGTGCCTCCAAATCCATCCAGCCGGTAATTGCGTATTAACAAATTGGCCCTAAAACGTTAATGGTGTTGGCTAGCAGCTGCAGCTGTGTTGATTAACATGTTGTGCTCAATCTTCCAGGTCACTGTGTTACGCTCTTTGAGGTCTGGAGGTCTGGTTTAGATCCAGTATGTCAGTCTGTCAGAACAGAGGTGATTTTTTGTTTCTTTCTCAAGTGATCTGTTACACATTAAAACCTATTATTAACGTTAACGAATATGCTGAACAAATCATTAGCCGATTGTGCTCTGAAACTTTCATTCGTGTAATTTATATATTGTATAAATTATTATATTGTTTTTTACATTGACAGAAACTTTTGCTGATGACTAGACATTTTCAACATAGTTTATTTAAAAATGATTCTAACATTCTATGCACGTTCTCAGTGAGTGTCTATAAGCTAGCCATGTGATGTGAATAGCAAGTGGCCAATACTTATTTGTAACACTCCAGAACAAATGTATCTGTGATGAGCAACACTCAACACAGGTACTCCATGAGTCACCCCGTAAATCCCCAAATCACACAATCTTTATCAAGTAGCGCTACCAGCACTGTAAACACATTTATTAGGCCATAATCCCTAGCTGAATTCATGTGTGCTACTATTTGTACCAAATAATAATGGTGGGCATTCATTTTACCTGTAGAGAAAAGTCCACTCCTGTATGGTTAAAAATATCAGGACTCTTTACACTTCATTACAGTGTTTTGAGAGCGTAAAAACAAAAGGCCATCCAATTGAACCGAGCGTCGCTTCACATATCCCAATATCACTGAATAATGCAGGACTGGTTCAGGAGAATTTTCTGCTAAATAAGCCTCAGATTCAGGCAAAACTAATCTGACGAGGAGGACAAACAAACTCTATTTGAACCTCAGTGTGGATGCTATTCTAAGTTGCTATGGCAACCCCCTGCATTTCATTCAAAGCAAAGCAGTAAGGCGATCCAGCTTTGAGCATGCAACTTAACGTGTTTTAGCTCACCACTCATTGTAGGAGGAGTTTCTCATCCTTTAAGTGTTGTCCGCCTTGTTCCATTTCCACTCCATGGTCTTTCTAAGTGAACATCATAAATTTATCATCAATTAATTTTAACTTCATTTAAAATGTTCCCGCTTCATTAGTTTCTGGGGCACGATGCAGAGGAGGGGTGGAAGATGTGCGTCACCCATTAGAGTAAAAGTGCAATTTAACAGTCAACTAACATCAATATATTTTACACAACAATAGAGAAAAAATAAAGGGTGCTTACTTGAACATGGCAGTCTGTTATCAGACACTAGAGAGAGCAGTCGTGGAGGAATAAAGTGCTTGTTGGAGAGCGCTACATCTTAAAACACTGCCAGTAAATCCGCCAGGGAACGGATCTGGCCAAATGTGATAGCATCCTGTTCTGTGTATTTTTTTAAAGATGTTTGAACATTTTCCATCGCTCGAAAGTAATCAAACCGCATTGTCCAGAGATTGTAGCATGCTGTACGGAGATAGCACATTATGTTCACAACACAAACATTCAGTTTTGGAAGGTAAGCTGAATTTTATTCGAAACTTCACCCCAATAAATAAATAACATTTGTGCATTTGTACAGGCACGTGTGAACAGACAACAGTTTCACAGTGAATCAGATCACACTAATGAAGGAATCAAAACATCATTTATTATAGCAGCTTCGACTCGCATGCTTTCTTACATACACTCGCTGAGAAGGCAAAGACATGACAGGGTCTGATAGATTCTTCCCGCTTCATTACTTTCAGTCTTTCAAAGTGTAACGTAAGTCCCCATCAGAATCAGCTAGCAGCTTTTCAAACGCTGCTGGCGCTCTCCAGAAGAAAAGGACTAAAGAAAATAGACTCATTTGGACAATTATCCCTTCATTAAAAATGAGTGGATATCAGGCACTCCTCAAAAATGACAAAAGATCTTTGACATCACCAAAGTGGCATGCTGGGTTACAGAAATGTATCACACTAACGTTGGACTTGTATTGTCTTTCAGAAAGGCAGAATAGTACTGTCCGTCTCCAAATTAACCTGCCATTGAGATGCTGGTCTAGTTCTGTCCTCGCCAGTTTATTAAATTTGTCTGGTAACTGCAGATTTAACAAATCTGTCCACAAACCCAGAATAGCATCAGAGTTTGCTGTTCTTCTGGAATTGTGACACCAGGCCCATCACCTGCTCCGAAGACTTGATGACTTTATTCTGCAAGTAGACGGCGCTGTTTGCGCTAGTCTCTTGCAGGAAGTAGCGATAGTTAACCATTATGCCGCAGGAGTTGGCGATTCCCCGCGGGCTGGTGTCCGCTTGCCAGTTCAGCCTCCACATGGTGGCGCCGTTTTGAAGATGAAAGTTAGCCACCGGGTTTAGGGCGTAGCCCCGTCGTTTCTCTCCGTACAGGTACCAAGCGCAAAGCCGCATTAGCACAGGTTCGAGAGCGCGGATCAGGCGCTCTGAACGAATCCACTCGCTGGTGCTGATGAGCCTGCGCAGGGCCTCCACAGCCGGGGCACCGGGGGCGGCTCCCGTCACGTCTTCCACCTGCATCCACTCCTGCTCGGAGAGGAGCTCTGTGGCACGTCCTTCTTTCTTGTGCTGGGCCAGAGCTCCATGAAGCCACACGGCGAAGCCGGGTATGGGAGACAGACTGGAGAACTGGGCCATGTGGGGAAACTCGCTCTGCACAGAAAGGTAAACAAAGACATGTAATATACAAAACTGCTTAAACATCAAACGTGTCATTTTTTTGGAGGATGTATTGACAGAAATGCAATATAATATACACAACTTTAGACTTTACACAATGAAGCGTTATGTTATTACTTTAGAATGAGCTATTTCTATCTACGTACACCGCAGGTCCCCTTACATGGATATTCGCCAAGTTGTAGCCCTAAACGAACAAAGTTCTTTACAGAGTGCATTTCGTAAAAACGTTACCTCCTTCGGCAAAAAAGCGAAAACGTGACGACATCTTAGTTCTGTGGTGGGAGGCGTGGAGTGAGTGTTGGTTGCAATTCACAACCTCACCACTAAATTTAGTGTATATATAAATGTTGTATATATATATAATATAATATAAATCTTCAAGTATACTCTCTCTCATCATTCTTTTTCTTCCCAGTTTATTTCCTATCCCACACACTCCATTTGTACCAATTTAAAAAGCCTTGTTGAACAAGTCCACTGTGTCTCTTTCTCTTCCCCCACAAGGGCAAGGACACACTCATTTTCTCTCTCTTCTGTCCACATTCAACTAGGAGGAAGCACTGAACAAACCGAACGTGTCAGACTGGCCCCAGAGGACCAGAGATTTTAAGTCTTTCACATCTCAAGTCCATCACACTTCCCCTCTCTCTCGCTCTCGTTCTTTGCCATGCATCATTCCTTCAGACAGCCAGAAGCGAAGGAAGATAAGCATGTCCAAGGGTCACTTTTCATTCATCAACTCAATTTACTGTAAAACATTGGTCAGCAACTTTAAAGCTACGCAGAGTGAGAGAACAGAACGTAAGGATGAGGACGGAGCGAGTGTGCGATAAAAAGTGTGCGCGTAAAGGCCCCTTGAGTATTCTGCTGAAAGACAACCTAACCCTCCTCCTGTTCTCCTAAATCACACTGTGACCTTTCTCCACCTCTTTTTCTCATCTATCATCCATCCATCACACCGATCGTCCCCTGTGGCACGGTGAGTCACCTTCCTTCTGTCTTCAGCAACAGGATAAGCTCTGCTCTCACAGGTACTTAATACTTCTTTCAGAGCACCTTTACGACAAAAAACTATCCAAGTATCCAAGATACTCTATATCTCTTTACAATGTACAATGATAACCACAGTTACTCTTGATATTGTTACTATAAAAATAAGATGGTATTTTGCCGAAAATTGGTACATTTTTCTAAGCATTCTATACCTTGCACAAGCACAAGCCCACAACATCATCATGTACAATTTGCATGAAATAATATCTATCCGCCCTCCATTTCCATCTCATACCCATTTCCAATCAACAACATTCATTCTCACATCTGTGTAAATCAGCCACAGCCCTCGACAGAGAGCTCTTTACCGGAGTTAACCTCTATTACAGAAGCAGCCACCTAGCACTTTGTTTCAGTAGCATTTCCACTGGAGCAAAACTCATCTGAATCTATAAACCTGAGAGGCTCTTGGGTTTTTTCTCTCGGTTTAATTCAGGCTTCATCTAGTAAAGAGGCGAGAGCGCTGTGACATGCCATGTGTGATCTCTCTTCGTATTATTGAGGGTGACAGATGAAATTGTATTAGTTTGCCTTCCTTTTTTCGACCTTCAAGCTAGAAAGATTTGCTGAAGGACCATATTTGGCTCTAGGTGGCACTGTGTGGCAAAAGAGATTATAAGGTATTAAAAGGAATAGTTCACTAAAAAATGAAAATTCTGTTGTTATTTACTCGCCCTTATGTTGTTCCTAATCCGTATGACTTTCTTGTTTCAGATAAAAACGAGACATGTTAGGCACAGCGTAAAGGACAGTTACCATTCACTTTCCTCGTATGAACAGAGATGCAATTACAGTGAAGGGGACTGCTGCTGATAATATTTAACGTTCCGTCTTTTGTTTTCCACAACAAAAAAGCTGTATGCCATGAACATGAAGATGAGTAAATATTTTTTATGATGATAAAACTATTATAACGCAATTACTAAAAACATTGTTATTTATTTATTTATGAATTGTTTATATTTCATAATAATAATTTATTGTTGTAATATTAGTACAGTAGTATTTTAAATCATTTATTCATTATTTTATTTAATACTATTTTATTAGTATTAATTATTTAATTTTAAAATGATTTTTATTAGTAATTAGTTGTACACTGAGTTTTCTACATAAAAATTCACGTTATTTATACAGCAAAGAAAATGTGTGTCAACAGATTTTTTATTTATTAAACTGTATTCTCATTTTAATCTCTATGCGTGTGCCTACCTGCAGCTCTAGGACCACCCTCTTGATGAGGTAATTTCCAAGCTCCACCCCCTGCAGCCCCGCCTGAGTGGAGGAGATGGAATAGAAGATTGCTGCATTGATCTTGTTCACATCCTCATCCGCGTCCAGAGTGGCAAACTCTCTCACAATGCTCTGGGAAAACAAGAGGCACACAGTAAATTAATAGACTGTCCCTGGACTCACTAGAGGCTGAGGAGAAGCCCAATAGAATGGTGGCAGAATTGGAGACCATAATAAATAATTGTGTCTTCTGGGCACATTTTTGGAGCACCTTTATTCCCCTTTTACTTAATCTTGGTGCTTTAAAGAGTGCTTGTTGGGGATCCCACCTGCCTAAATCATTAATGGGATCTGTCTTCTTAAGTGCCTGCAACATCTTTAATGCTGGTAGCTACAATAATAAGCAGGTAGTGGGAATTGTGAGCAATTTATTGATCCTGTTTTCAATTCTGATTCTGGTTCAGATTCTGTTTCACCTTAAAGGGATAGTTAATTTATTTTCACTCAAGTTGTTTAAAACCTGTATGACTTTATTTTGAGAAGTGGATTTGCGTCCATACAATGGAAGCCAATGAGGGCCAATGTTCTTTAAAACATGTTCTGTTGTGTTGTGAGAAAATGATGAAAGAATGTTCATTTTGGAGTGAACTATCCCTTTAAGGGTTCATGGTTCAGATTCTGTTTTCACTGAACAATGCTGATACAGATTTCGTTCCTTAACAATATGATTAATGGCTATTTTAGCGTCCTTTACAATTTAGCAAAGCCCTGTCAGCTCCTGCACTTTTTATTAAGCTCCAGTACTTTAAAAAATAATAATGTAAGGTCACTTTTCCCATTCACACACCCAATAATGCATTTATTTTGTGCGTTAAACTGTCACACTCTATGACTTGTTCTGCTAAGTGTTACTGCACCAAGTTTATGTACCATGGTGTTTACTTTACAGTTGATGTTATCGTTGTTTTCATACCTGAATTTCACCTCAGGGATAAACAGTCTGAGTTTAAAGATCATCAAGTCATTATCCATTCTTCTTGATAACAAATGCAGTTTCTATTAGCATTTACCTGGATGTTATTTGCTATGTCCTCAGTGAGGGCGACGTGCAGCACCACCAGCGGTTCTCCGGGCATGGAAGCGTGAGTGAAGGCGTAGCATCTCCTGTACGGCCCGACCCTGCGTTTGAGATCCGTCCAGTTCCGCACCGGGTGAACCGCTTCATACCTGTAAGAAGAGGTGGTGAAGAGGTGTCCGAGGGGGGCGGTGAACAACACGGCATATATATGCATGAGATGGCTCTTACTGGCTGATCTTCTGAAGGATCTCGCATGGGGACTGCCACGTAATCCTTTCGAGACGGAGCAACCCAACCGAGAACCATTCCGAGAGAAGACTTTTCAGAGTGCCGTTTAGGTCCTAACAAAGGTACACAAACACAGAAGGCTGAACAAAAAAATAACATACACAGCATGTTGAACAGAAGTTCCCTGCAGAAATTAAAGCGCAGAAATAAGGCTTTCAGAAAATGACATATGGAACTGCATAGAGGCAACATAAGTCTTAAAAGTACAGTAGCTAAAAAAGCTGTAATTCTAAAGGTCAGATAGAGCTCTGAAAATGGTCATAAAACTAAATTATTATGGTTTTGGCACAAGAACTGTTCAATTATGTTATAAGTGGCCTTCATAGAAAGAACAAAATGCAAAGAGGTGTGAAACATGCTCACTTTTATATCATTATTTTCAAAAGTACAGCCGTGATCATAATGGTGCCCAATTACAAACTGTGTGACTTCCATCATTTACAAGCACTCTCACAGAACCGGTGCACCAACGGGACAAACTCCCATTTTCTGACATTTCAGAACACATTCAGAAAGCTCTCATGTCCCTCTGCAGTTCTTAGCATTTGTTTATGTGCCCACATTAGAGTTTAGGGATCATTATTAGCATCCATAAGAGGACGGGGAAAGATTTCTGTGGTAAACATGGTTCCATCTCATCAAAGAGATGTTCCTCCCACATGAGATATGATACTGTGCTGTCTCCAGAGGGGCAGATTTCTTTCATAATGGTGATGAGGAACACAGCATGCATACAAATTTCTAGATATAGTCGCAGTCGGTGGACTTACACGGTAGCTGCTTTAAAAATTCTACCCGTGTCCACAGTAGCCAGTCCTACAGATGCATGCGATTAAAGTAATTGTGCCTCGTCAATCAAACCTTCACAAAAACATCCGTGCAACCCCAGGCCACATCTACAGGTAATGCACATGAAGACTGACCTTACTGTACCGCAAAAGATTTCGTATATGCATTTAATGGCACAGATACAATGCATGCATAAATGCCTAAATGTTGCCTGCTAAGTGATGTTACGTAAAAGAGGTCTCTGCAACCCTGGTGCAACAATAAATGAACAAAAATTGTAGTGTTTACTGTCTGTGACCAGTATAGTTGTTGAGGAAAGCAGCCCAGCAGGGACTGAAGTAGAGAATGTAGTCTATAGCCTTTTGGTTTTCTGTCTATCTCAGCTATACTAACAGTGCAATCCGCAGCCCACAGCCGCCCCAGCCAGCAGTCACAGTTACACTTAACTTTAAACTCATCAAATCCTCTCCGGTCTGGGAAATTACTTCTAAGCATTTATTCGATGTTCTACCTTCAAATTCAGTGCAGCCAAAAGCATTTATAAGTCTTTGCCCAGTAGAGGTTTGTATTTGCTTACACGGCTGAATTTACTCTGAGGCCAAGCAAACTAAGTGGAAACCAACTTAGATATGTGCGTTGGTGCTCCAGGCCATAACTCAAAAGTGCCACACTTTTTTCTTGAATATTTTCTTGCGTGTATAAGAGAGGGAAAGATATCAAACTTACGCCAAACTGAGCGTCAAGGCAGATACAGAGATCAAACATGGCCATGCTGAAACTTCGAAAGGGCGGCGAATCAGGCGCACTGTGGCAGGAGTGCAAAATTTCATCGCACAAAAAGAGTAAAAATGTCAAGGATGTGTCAATGACTTCACCCGGACAGAGCCTAAAATTGGGTGTTTGACATTCTCCGATTTTACAGATGTGACTGAGAAGAAAAGGCAGGAAGGTGCAAATGGAAGAAATCTGACATTAATGTAGTTGCTTTCGAATATTTCTGTTAGCAATTCCAAAACCTGTATTTACATTTGGAGCATTTGAGGAAAATACTTTTATAGGCCCGGTTTCACAGACAAGGCTTAAGGCTAGTCCCAGACTAAAATGAATGTGTGACCTGTCTTAACTGAATATAATTTGCTCAAAACTATTTTAAAATATATCAGTGCCATTGTTTTGTCTGGAGATGCACACCAGTAATGTATTCTTCTAAGGCATTTTTGCATTCGAGTTCAGGCAACACAAGACTTCAGAGCCCTTTTTTGCTACGTACAATAAACTGATAATACATGAATACCTGTAACAAATAGAACATGTTCTGATTATATTTCACAGCAAACGAAAAATAAATTACAAAATGATGCCAATTTTCAGGTCCATCAAGACATATTTTTATAACAAATAATATGCACATCCCACGCTCCATTCTCATCACTGTTATGCATCCAGATGTTTTACTTTGGAAATGCTTGTGATTCTTTTTATTAATGTTTCTCATTAGATTTTCATTATTGTAAAACAGCAGAAAAGTTAATTCTGTCCACACACAATTATTGTTTGAAAGTCATTAAAATCAACAAACAATTAATACTACCGTTCATAATGTATGAATACTTTACCACTATATTTTTACTTACAGTAATGAGAACAACCATAAAAAATGCAAAAAGTAAATATGATCTTTAAACATTTTTTCCTTTTGATCTTTATTAGGTAAAATATAACCCAGACATGTTCTTGACAGGTTTAATAAGATTAATCCATATAACTAAATAATGAACATAAGAAATTATAATACGAGTCAGTAATAGTCCAATATTGCACTACTCTACTCGTCACAGGTAAAATAGCATAATGTATATCTGAGTGCAAGTACTAAATCGCTCTGTTGAAACCACTAGAGAAGCTTGCTGAGTGTCAGATACAATGCAGACTTTTAGAAGTTCTGCAGGTCACCTGTTTAAGCCCAGACAGGCTATGTCCGTTCATCGATTATATATCTAGAGATACACCTGGCCAGGGATTTGAACTGACGTTTCTTCAGGAGTCTGATAATTCTTCTCAGGAGAGCTCAGGACGTGTGATTTAATTTTACTGCAATGCTCAGCGCTTTAGCTGTTCTCTGTCTTGACCCATTATTGTCACTTTAATACATTTTACTCCTCAGCACTCTGGCTGGCAGAAGGTGAGCTCAGTCAGACATAGAAGCTGGTGGTTCATAGCATTGATGCTGGTTTAGGCATTAGTCAATGAACAATACCTTGTTAGAGCATTTATGAATCTAGTTTTATGTTAATAGATATACAGTACACAAATGCAATTTTTAACATTAGTCTAGATACGTTTTGAAAGACTAGGCTAACAAAAGAAGTAAAAAAAACTTTATTTACATTACATTATAGCCATAGGCGGTGTGTGCCTTTGCCTCTTTTTTAAAGTTTACTATTGTTTTTGTTAATTCATGACAGCCTACTTCATGTTCTATCGAAATACTTCCGTATATGTAGAAATAACCATTAGCCAAGTAAATAACCATTAGCCAATAATAAGTGCTGTGAAAAAAAATTGTTAACATATAAAGGTATCTTTAATAAAGTATACATTTGTTCATTCGAAGATTCATTATTTGGACTGTAATGTGCATTGTCAGTTTTTGCACACAATCTAATTCTCAGAATCAACAAAGTTTCACTACCATATCATGTCCTTCAGAGGGGAACTGAGATAAACCCCTATGCTGAGCAAGCACTTTCTAGGACAATTTTTGGGAAACAGTAAAAGATTCTCACTAGAAATCTTGATATTTGACCCACTGTCAATAACTCAGACATGTAAAGGACGAAAAGACTATGCTGACAAGGCCCAGTGTGCTAGAGATGAGCCAGGCCATCTCTTTGAAGCAGGGATGTGCTATATTTACAATATTATGGAGAAAGTGAGGCGTGGTAAAAACAGGGAGCTGTGCTAACAATCACTAAAAGGTAAAAATGCTTTAAAAGAAAGTGCAGAGAATACATTGATAATGTTACCAAATAAATGCTTGGAAGGAGTTGAGAATAGCATTCGATCATATTATTGGCATTAAACCATATCAAGGTAGGAATAAAAATGCAAAACAGTACGGTCAATCAGGTAAGTATTCAGTTAGTCTATGTTTTTTTTTCAATTCAACAGTTTAATTATTTATTCGTAAGATAAATATCAGTGACTGTGAAGTTTCATCATAAAAGCAGATTACATTAGCCCTGCTGCCATGAAGACCAAGAAGCTGAAAGTGGAACTTTGAGATAACGTTAAAAGCTGGAAAAGGCTAAAAAAGGATTGGAAAAACTTCAACTTTGCAGGAAGCACTTGGAAGTCCGTGAATAAAGAGACAGCACCACCAGGCATTGAGACTTGAGTGCCTACAAAATGAGAATCAGGACAAGAGGTGGTGTGAAAGTGACCCAGAGGTCAGCTACAACACTAAACAGAGTTGCACATTTCTTTGGTTGAAATGGAAAACCGTCCAAACTTCAACAATCGCTTCGCACTTCAAAGATTCAACCTTTCTTAAGGAGTCAGAGCCACTAAGGAAGCTCACGTTTGAGAAAGGCCAACGGTGTCACACCTGGAGTTTGCTAGACTTCACGTGACAAACCTAAAAGCTGGGCTAAACTAGAACAAGTGTTATTATTAAGGGTAACACAGATGTGGCCAAATACTGAAAAATCCTTGAGGAAAAACTGAGGAAAGAACTTTGTTCTTGGTATGAAGAGATGTTTTCCAATAAAGCAATGTCCCAAAGCAGTTCAAACGTAATTTAAAAGGCTTATGTTCTTCAATGGCTTCACCAGAATCCAAACTTGAATTGAATCTACCTTTTAAAAGTTGTTACCTGAAAGCAAGGTAACAATCTAAATACACAAACTGGGGATATATAAAACAGAATCAAACAACAAAATAAAATAACAAAATTGTTAATAATATTTATTTTGTTTTACTGACAGGTTTAGAAACGGTTATAATTGGATGTAACAGAACTAAATATAACAAGGCACAGGTGTACAGCATATGATTTAAATCTTAAATCACATGTCATAAATAAAAATATGCTTATATTTGGAACCTGAGCAATAGGATTTGCGTCACAGATTGAAGAACTAATATGGGACAAAGGTCACCTGGCTCCAACACTACTGCCCTGTGAAACCAAAGACAGCTAATATCTAGGGGAAAGGGCACATCACAAGACCTCATGCCATCTCACAATTCAAAGCCATGGAAGGAATGCAGTATTCACACTGACAGCCTCCGAAAAGCCAAAGCTGTTACATTTGACAACACATCATGATACAATAAAAATATGAGTATTTACCCTCATGTGTGGGCTGTCACTAATTTTTGAAGTTGCAAATTCGATGAGATCTGCCCGGAGGTCCACCAGAAACTTCACCCCTCCCTGAACCTTACTGATGTGCGTGAGCAGATGTCGGTACCGGGGTGTTAGGCTGTATCGTAGCCTGTCTTCGACCTGCAGGATGGTGGCTGGATCTCGCACCTGAAAGTCCAGCAACTTTCCTGCCAGATCCGAGACCCCTTTGTGATCCACTCCGAAATCATGAGACAGTTTCTCTAAAAACTCTAGTCTCTGTTCTTTCTCCAGGCATTTGTAAAAGTGCATTAACTCCAGACTGTTTGATTCAGGTGGAGGTGGAGATTTGTCTCTCATCTCGTAAGTGGGTAACGGGACAACTGTCTTTCTCAAGATCGCTTCCATGCTACTGGGCTTTGCGATGGACGAGCACGGAGAAATGTTTCTTAAGTCCCACACCCTGAGCCCCAGAACCGTTTTTGAAACAGCCCCGTGTCGATAAGACTTTAGGAAAGCGCGCACGGGTATATATAAGTGGAATAGTGTCATTGCGCGCCGAAAGCACGGAAAAAACGCGTACCAAAATAAACCCTGTATACAACGTTACAATGCACGACCACTTCCGGTATTTCTTAAAGAAGCCGCGCATCAATTAAATGCGCAACACAAAAACACAGCATTACTTGGTTTAAAAATACAATGTAGTCTCACAAAAATAATATAAGAAAATAATCTTTAGTTTCTTAGCAGTCTGGATGCTTTGTTTAAAGGGATAAAAATTAATTACATTTTAAGTTATTTTATGTTGTTCTGTGATTTCTACATGTGCACATATCAATGGATTATATTTATACGTAAAAATATGTCCATCCACCTCAACCAAGCTGAGTTCAAGACGCAAAGCTAAGATTTGCAGGGACGTATAGTGTTTGTAAATATGGAATATAAAATCCACATTTTATTGAATACTAATAATTCATCATACACAATTGTGAGGCCATGCAATAACAAGAAAGGAACTTCAAATAAGTGGTTTGCAGCAATGTAAAAAAAGGAAATTGTTAGTATGCTCTTTTAAAATATTATTAATAAATATTACAAATATTAAAAAGGTTATATATGAAGCATTAAATAACTTTAATAAAGTAGCGAGATGACGCATGGCTTATTTAGAAATATTGAGTTGAAACCTGTAGTTATTGACCAACCATTAAAGTTAGAGAGGAATTTCAACCAATGAGATGAGGTTGAGGCGGGATTACATTGTCTTCCGACCAATGGCAGGCGGGAAGAGAGTGTCTGTGAGGCCTGTATGAGACCAGTTGTTTTACTTTGCACTCTCTACTTCGGTTTGGTGTGGTTGATGGAGAAGAAGTTAAAGCAGAAAAATATAGCGTTCAGGAAATTTCGGAGTCACGTCCCATTTAAATACTCGTTTTATGTGACTTTTTATTGAACACTCTATTAGTGAACCTCACAAATAAATTAGATCCTTAAAAAAATTATTTTAACGTCATTCGGAGTAACGTAATCGCTCATAACACGTTATCTGGGGGTTCAAAGAGTAAGTAATAAACACACAAAAACCTGCTTAATTTTGTAAAAAAAATTAAATGGTAGTTGTTTTCTAGTTCCCAGCGATCACTATACTTGGTTTCACGAGCTACATTTGCATGTTTAAAACCACGTGGTTTAAGTTGCAACATGCTTAGCATATTTATTTTAGTGATTTTGATTACGTTTGCTAATCTATCTAACGATAGTTACATAGACAACCTGTTTTTCGTGCTGTTGTAAATGACATTGTGAAACTGCATTGTTCAGATCCTGTTGCATTGCTTGACGAGATTTCAGAGATGGCAGACGACTCCAGCTCTCCAAAAGCCACGGAAATAAAGCTGAGTGATGATCCCTTCGCGAATGGAGATGCACTTGTGTGAGTACAGCTCTTAGTGAAATTGCAACACAACCCAGAGCTCGTAGAGAGGAGCGTTTTATACATCATACACAAATGTTTCATTACATAAACACTTCCAAATAAGAGAAGCCCGATCTTGACTTACACCCTAATTGTGCTGTTGCTGGCACACATTGCATTCAAATGAATTGTGTATGTGAGCGTACACGTGAACTAAATATTTGTTATTCATCTGAGAACAAGCACCATTTAATAGCAACACAAACAACAGCTGCACAATATTATACACTGCGCTGCACTTTGCAGCAGGAAACGCCTTTCGTGTTGCTGCGAAAGATGGAGACAAATTGAGCCAACAAATGATGCGCACCAGAAATCGTAAATCTAACGAAGTGTGAAGTGAGCGCGAGAGAGCTGGCATTCATTATTCAGAGAGTCGTACTCCATCTTCTTTATGAATAAATTATTTTACTTTGATATCTAATGCATTATATCGGCGCTATAATGCCGGGACATCCATCCGTTTCTGGCATTTGTAATTAATCTAATGAAAGACACCTGTAACTGATGCTGACAGCAGCCTGTTGTGAGGAGGCCTGCTGGCACGCTGTCACACAGTCCAGTGAAGGGAGACGTCTGTTTGGGAAGAGATAATGCAGATTAAGAACTCTTGAGAACTAATGGCCTTTCTCTTGGTGATCTCCTCTCTCATGTATTCCCACCCGTCCTTTCTTTTCATTCCATGTTCTCGTCATCTTCTCTGTGTTCTGCAGCTTGAAGCCCAAGAAAAAGAAAGCAAAGGAGAAGTCCCTGCAGTATGGGAAGGCGAAAACGCACAAAAAGGTAGTTTTTCAATGTCACCGTTCATTTTCCTTTCGTCGTGCCCCTGGGATTCTCACTTCAAGTCTGTCTTAATTAAGAGGCGCTGTTAGCTTTGGTGCGAAGGGATATTTATGCAGACGTATCATTCAGAGCTTTCAGCCCATTGAAATAGGTTACAGACAGAGACCCAGATATAACAAGAAAAGACTGTAACACTGAGCATAATCTTAAACCGTTTAGTCAGCGGCCAATTTGCATGCAAATTTGCCACGTCCATGCAAAGTTCTACTTTACTTGGGTTCAGTTTAGGTGTAACCTCGATACCATTGAAACCATCTAAACAATTATTCAGTAGCGGTGAGTTGCATAACCACGGGGGTGTTGATCCTTCTCTGACAGAGCCTAAAATCATCAGAGTATTAAAATACCGGCTCCTCTTTGCCATCAACATTGTAAGGATTGTGCTGGTTGTCAAATCCTTCTTTAAACAGTGTAATCTAAATTATTCAGGACTGTACGATTTTCCTTATTAGGACTCATTATGTGTAAAATCGACTCGTTGTACTTTACGATTATGAAGAAGTCTGTTCTTTAATGCAAAACACTTTTGCCACGCGGATATTTTTGTAGTGGAATATTCTTCTTGACAATTCTTCTTCCGGGCTCTGGCTTGGCCTCATGTGATGAAGACGGCTTTCTCTGATAACAGGTTGTGAGCCATTGATGAGATTGGGCTTCCTTGTAGTGCTTTAAACCCACAAATACCCATACTTTCCACTTTTACATTAGCATTATGCAGCTTGAGTTTTATCTCTTTGATTTTCCATATACTATTTTATCACCTGGTGCCTTCGTTCAGTGTTTTTCTATCTGCTCAGGTAAAAGATGAAATGAATGTACTGGTCAAGTCAAGCTTGTAGTACTCCGAATCAGTTTGCTCTGACAAAAAAAAATTGATCTAAGGGTTTGACCGATGTCAGCTGGGCTAACTAATCGTTTTTTTGCCCATTTTGAAAGATTTAGTAGTTCCCCATAAAAGAAACAATGGTTTCGCAGACAGGGATTAGATTAAGCCATGAGTTTAGGCCCTAGTTAAATTTAAGCGTTTAAGTAGTTTTTACAAACATGCCTTACAAAAAAACATTGCTCGTGTGCATTTTGAGACAAAACGGTGACACTGTTGTATTTTAAGGTTATGTCAGTGCAAGCTGTTTTCAGTTTAAATGGCTCTAATATTTATATTAGAAACTACCACTATGTGTTTGGATAAAGTTGTGTATAAGCAGGGCACTTAAAGTTTTTGTTTGTTTCATTTGCCGTGGTATTACAGTATGTGAATATAAGGATTATATCTGCCCTAGGCCACCCTGCTTTTTAGATAATGGTATTGGTTAAAGCAATTAAAAAATCTATATTACTGCTTGAGTTATTGCTAAAACAGTGACCACCCAAGAGATCAAACCAACCGTGTCACTAAATGTATTTGCCAGAAGAAAAGTTCAGGTTTGTTTATCTTTCAGATGAAAACGAGTAAAAAGGAGAGCATGGACTTTGAAGACAGCGGTGACAGAAGGTACATTGAGACTGCCGTCCCATGCGATGGTATTTTTAGTAGCAACTTCTGCACACGCAATATCCAGATCCAGGCTTTGATTTAGAGAAATGACCTCAGTGCCAGCAGCTGCACTTGGAAATGAGTTTTAATCCATTTACGATTCAAATATGCAATCACAGGGTTTTTTCTTGCCTTTGGAGTTGATGAAAATTAATTCTGATTATTTGGACGTGCACGATTCTGGACAATATCCATTCCGATTTTCTCGCCGCGTTGGCTGTCTTTCAGGAAATTAATTTATTTATTGGAAAGAAAGCTGTGGCGTGTCAGTAAAGTAATAAGTGAAAAGCTCTCGTAACAGCCGAGATGCATGAGGATGCTGGGGTGGGGGGGTATAGATTGGAGCCTGAGGCTCTGGCCATTAATCTGCAAAAGCAAACATTTAACATAAAAAAATGATGGAAGCACGCTCATCTGATTTTCCATCTGTCTTCTCCAAGCTGCTTTGCAAAAGTTGGACCATCTCGTTGACTAAGGTTCCGCGTCTGTCTGGCGATAGAAACGGCACGTCTCTAATCAAAGACTGTGACAATCAGACGCTTTGTAAATCAGGTCCTGTGATTGCTAGAGGGAAGCTGATTTACGTGACACAGGTCATGCTTAAAACCGCTAAAGGTGCCCGAGTGCTGTTCTTATCACTTAATCTCTCTGAAAGTTCGGCGCTGCATTGCATCGTTTGTTATGGTAATTGTAATTAATTGATTTGGTCTGCTCACCTCCCACCGTATCTGAATCATGCTTTATGAAAATGAAAATGGAAAATCTCTCCGCAATTATCCTTGTGTGTAATTACTGTAATTATATAATTATCATCAGCAGCCATTAAGCAAGATTGTGTAATCACAGTAATTTAGTCATTGGTCAATGAATGTTTGTCCTTTTAGTGTTTTTTTAGGCTTTCAAATGTGTTTTTTGGCTTTTTGTCTCTGTAAGGCTCCAGCTGGATGTGAAGGAAGAGCTAAAGGAAGATCCAGATTTTGTAGTGCATGGGAAAGGCAAAAAAAGGAAGAGAAAGACAGATCACACGGACGGACCTTCATCCACTTCAGAAGCTCCTTTGTAAGTGTTTGGCAGTTGTGTGTGGAACGAGTAATGTTGAAACAAGCCTCCTGCATGTTTTTTCCTAGTATATTTTTAATATATATTTCAATATATAACGTATTTAAAGTATTTTGTTCGTGTCTTTCTAACACTGTATGTTTGTAGATGCAAAATGTAAATGCAGAGACTTCATTGATTTAGACTTGAGTTCTTCATTTATGTGCGGTGTTGGAAACGGGAGGTGAAAATGAAACTCTTGCATTTACTGTCTACTTTTGTTTATGAAAGGCTGAAAAAAAAGAAGAAAGTTGTGAAAGATGAGGGCCAGATGAACTTGGCAACAGAGAAGAAGAAAAAGAAGGAAGCAAAAGACAAGGTGGGTTTTACGTGGAATGCATTAACTTTTTTTGACTACATAGAAAATATTGGGTGACAGAGGACGGAAATATCAATCATTTTAAGATAAAAGATTAAAGAGGATTTCTTGTTTAAAAAAGCAAAAGCTAAATTTTTTGCTTTTATATTAACGTCTTCAGCAGATTATTTCGTTTTGTAAAAGTTTTTGAAACTTTAAATGTGACGCTCAGGCAGTGAATAAGTATGTTTGCACTTGCCGTGTTTTTTTCTCTCATTTACTGTATGAATCGTACAAATGTCATTTGTCTTTAACTATTCAACTAAACTGGCATGTGCAGGTCAACATCAACTTTGCCTTCACAATTACCCTTCAATGTGATGGATTTAAAAGACCATGCCAGGAAAGAGATTGCATGTGCTGAAAGCCATCATTTTGTTCAACAATTTACTCTCCCGTCTTGATAGTAATTTTACTGCTGCAGAGAGCAGTTTTTGGAAACATCTTCTCATGCAGAGCTAGAAATCTTATTCTCAGGGGAGACGGCTTTTGTTTCTAGCGTACTGTGAAAAGGTGATGTCTACGCTGCCCTTCAGGACTTCTTTTTGGTCGGGTGTTGCCTATTTTTCCCACTGCAGATTTGACTACTGTGAGGTGCAATTTTTCCAAGTAATTTTATCTATGCAAAAATTCATGTTTTGTCACCACCGTCCAAACCAGAACAGCTGTTAATGAAAAGCGAAATTACATCAGTCACTATTTTAACAGAACGCCATAGATATGAAACTTTAAATATACTGTTTATCACACATCCTGTTTTGACAGTTTCACAATGTTACGTGTTCACCTGAGAATCTTATTTCTACCTTCGCAAACATTGATTTGGGGTGTAATGTTTCTTCTGCTAGGTGCTCTGCAGGTGATTTGTTTAATTAGTGTTGTACCAGCATTTAAGTCTTGGAAGTTTTTGAATTACGTAAGAAGTTACATAGCTAAAAAGATATTTTATTTGGAAATAAGCACATTTTTACATATTCATCAAAGGTAAAAGAACATTACATTTCAATATTGGAACTATTGCTGGTTCTTTTTATGCAGTCATCTTAAACTGACCACCGATTTGCAGTTCAAACAGCTACAAACCCATTTTAACAAGTTTATGGCCTCTTTTTTTCAAAGGTAAAAAAAGAAGAGGGAGATCGTCCTGTGTCTGTAAAGAAGAAAAGCAAGGAAGAGATCGAGGCAGCCAGGGCCCTGAAGTTAAAGAAGAAAGAAGAGGAGGAGAAACAGAGATGGAGATGGTGGGTTTTGCGAAAACCTCTTTTTGCGAGTTTGGAAGCTAAACACTTATTTATTTTCACCACTTTTTGACACTCTGAAAGGTGGGAGGAAGAGAAGTATGAGCATGGGATTAAATGGAAGTTTCTGGAACACAAAGGGCCATATTTCCCACCCGAGTATCAACCTCTTCCAGATGATGTGAAGTTTTATTATAATGGTAAGTGTCAAGAGCACACAAACAAAAAAACATTGTCTCACCATTAGAGACGGTTTGTAATGGTCGACCAGACCAACAAACATTAGTTGGATCAAGACTTGATGCATATTTTATAATGATCTTTATTTTAATATTTTGGTATACTGATCAAAAGTCTCTTCACATCCTGATAGGAATCAATGAGTAAAGTTCTCTCAATATTTATACATAAAACATTTGTCCAATCATTGCATTTGGTCTGGATGTCCAGGATTGCAATTGTGTGTTTCGTAAAAGGTATGGCTTTGAACACTAAAGGGAGGGAGTTCTTTTTCAATGCTTTTTTATAAGGAAAAGTACATCAGTAAAATAATTTCACAGAAAAATATAATTTGCAACGTGACCAATTGAGAGAGCTTCTGGTCCGAGAACAAGGCCAGTCACTGAGTTCAGGGGTTAACACTGTTCCTCTTAATTTTCCTATTCTGGCACACAGCCCAGCTCGAGCCCGGCTTCTCCCTTTCTGTCAGCTAGTGTAGAGAGCACAGGTGTCTTTGAACTCGTAGCTTTAAGGTCAGAGTCCTCCATTAATATACATTCAGTCATGTGTAGTAGAGAGGCGTTTCCGAAATTCAAACATGTTTTTGAAGACCCAGGCCATTCATCTTTTTACAATAACCCAGGGGGAATATTTGGTTTTGAGACCCTCTGAACGTTAAGCTACAAATGCAGTTTTGATTATATCTGCTCGAGGTCATGACTCTCCGTGGTGCATTTAAAACCTTATATCGCGGGGTGGACAGGGGAAACGTGATGACTTGCCTTAACGTGGTTACAAAGCCAAAAACATTTGCCGTTCTGTGGTAAGTCTGTAGAAACAGGATGCTATTTACTGTATCTCTGCACTTTGCTGAATTGTCTTTGCAAATATACACATTGTTTCAATTATTTTCTACTTTACTGTACTGTTTGCTGAGGACTACAAACACTAGGCTAAACACTAAGCATCACTATTTCTTTTGTTCGTATTTAGAGATTTAGAGAGTACAAAAGTATTAAACATGTAACTTAAACTGCACCCGTGTGCTTTGTAGATATTGAGCCAGTTTGTGATGCTTCAAATCATACAGCTTATTGAGAAGAGATGTTTTTTTTTTTGCTCTTTCTGTGATTGAAAAATAGACAAAAATAATCTCTTCCCACTTGTGTGTGTGTTTACGAGGGAGCCTAGTCAAATGCGATGTTCAAATTGGTACTTTAAACAGATTCCTAGGTTTAAGCCACAAAATTGACAAATTATTTTTGTTTGGTTTTTCACACAGTTGTGCCTTAATAAGTAAACGTGAATGTCGTTTCAGGAAAAGCAGTGAAGCTCAACCCGCCGGCAGAGGAAGGGGCTCTTTTCTTCGCTCAGATGCTGGATCACGAATACACAACGAAAGAGGTCTTCCGCAATAACTTCTTCAGGGACTGGAGGAAGGTAAACTGCTCATTCACTTGTAAGCCCGGCTCTATTCTTGACCAGCTCTCTGTAGTCTACATGAAGAAAAACATGACCCATTTCAATTCCAACCGTGTTTACTACCTTTGTGAAGACCAGGGCAGTTTATTGGATGCCCGGGACTTGATCTTACCTCTTTGGTACTTCACTGCAAGCAATGAAATCTTTGACCAGCTCACAACAAGCACGAAAAAGCGGTTTCTGCTGCCTAAAACATTAAATATCATCTGATTTGTTGATATTGTGTCACGTCCCACATTTAAAAAATTGGGACCGAGTGATTGTTATCGCTAGAACGCTTGTTTAGGGCACGGAGTCATGTTTTTATGCAACACAATTATTTTCTCCATTAAACTTGACGTATTTGTCTTGGTTGAAGTATTAATGTTAATTGAAAAAATCTCATTTTAAAAGAACGTTGCTCTCCGCTGTAAACCTATTAAAAATGCATTGTTCTACCTCAGACTAATGTATAGACAAAAGTTTTACGGTCACACGTTTATGGTCCCTCTAGGAGGGGCGGGTGTCAGGTTGTAAGTATGAGATGGTTATGAAGGGATGGCTCTGCTTACAGCATCCCAGCAGGCCTCGGGGCGTATCATGCAGAATTAATTTCGTGCTGCTTAGTGCTCAATGCTCTTGAAAATACGATTTGTGTAAAGGCATTGATATGCTAATCCAGACAACTCGCTTCCCGCATATGAACAAATCCAATTTAACTATTTTATTATAACACGGAAGCCCCTGCTCGCTTCACTGAGCACAGTCTCCGCCCCGTGCCCAGCTGTCAATCACGACATCGAGCGAGAGAGGAACTCGAGTGACGATGAGACACCAGCTCTATAATTATAGGACTTAGAGGAAGTGTTTGTTTCGGCGTGTTTGCTCTGTGCTTTCTTATGGGTCGTCTGAAATGCAGCGCATGTGGCAAAGTATGCACCTCGTGCCCACGACCCATTTAATATTTACTAATGGAGACTAATCTGTCGAATGCCACCGAGATTTCGCCATATAATGAATTCCGCGCGTTTCAATATATGGCTTCCCGTGCTTGCGGCCACATTCGTTGACTGTAGTACACCAATTAGGAATAGAGGCCAAGGGAAAGTTTTTACTCTGGTTTACAGTGAGGGAAGAAATGTGTTTAAGTAGTTCTTGGTGTTGGGTAATTATCACACATTGTGAGGCCAGACAGAATTGGGCACAGTTTACTAATAAGACGTTATCAGAAGGTAGCTTAGGAAAAGTGTAGAAATGATCGTTAATCATTTTCTCCTGGTGATGATTCAGCCATAAGTCGCGAGTTGGAAACATCATTAGTGGTGTTATTGTTCTTTAAAACATCTAACCTTAGGCATTAAGCGTAAATGCATTACCCGTACCACACCGTTTGTGCTACAGAAGAACAGCTTCCAATCATGCAGCTTGTTGCGAAGGGGTGTGCTATTACTTTTCTAAGTGGACTGACTTGTGATTTCCACCTGACGGATGAAGAATCACAGATTTACTTTAAGGCCTGGGTGATTCTAATGAAAATTTTGGTTTCCAAGATGTCAAACATGATTTAAAAAAATATGTGCATCAACGGCATGCCTTTTTAAGCATTAAAACGGGGTCTGACATGTTTAAAAATGTTACTTAAAAACATTTCACACTTTCTTTAACAAACTTTTCAAAATAAGAGCCTAAAAATTCCATAGTGTTGTTAATATTGTCGTGTAAACACTACGACGAGAGAATATTAAACTTTTTAGGCATGGGCCGAATACCAGTTCCAAGGTATACCGAGGTTTGAAAGAGTCAAGGTTTCAAAACCACTGAAATTTGCTGCGATACCGTTTCAAAGGTATGAGCTGTGTTTATACAAAAATACATAATGAAGTCATGTAATGCAATGTTTGATGTTTAGGCCTAAATATGGGCTGTGACAAAAATACATTTTTGAAAGAGTATTATAATTTTAAGGCTGTTGGTTAAAAATAAAATGTATTTGTATCCAGTTGAAAAGTTGTTATTTGTATACGCAGACATTTGAAAATAACACATTTTAGTTTTGTAATCGCAATACTGAGAAACCGTGTCACTTTTGCTAAAGGTTATCACACCGTCAAAATCTCATACCGGGCCATGCCTACTACAGAGTAGTTTAAACAGTCCTTTAAGAATGTTAGAAGATGAGAATGTTTTTCTCGTTTCTTCATTTTTATTATACATGAATATTCGTCAGTGTTTTGCTTTTTTTGTTATTTAAGAACATCTAGTTGAACATCGAATTATTTTTGCAGAATCATTTAATTTTACTTTCTTTAAATTACAGCAAATAATGCACTCATAGCCATGTTACAGTAATGAGATTTTCAGCAAAAAATGAAATCGAACACAAAAACAGTTCATTCCGATGTTGAAATGATTCTTTTATTGATCATTTATGATCAATTATCTTCATTATGATAATTTTTTGTTACTAAATGTTTTATATTTTAAATCTACTGTCATGATATTTCAATGATTTTGTGAGTGACCCATCAAGGAACCAAATTATCATAGAAGCTAGACTTGGATCAGTAGATAACCACATAGCAACAACTAAAAGCACCTTAGCAACCACATACTGTAGCAATGCGCTTGAAACCACCAAAAATACCCTAATGTTTAACTGGCTTTCCATTTGATGCAACTAGCACTGTAGAAATTGCACACTTTACCTTTAAATATGTTTTTCTCAGAATGCCAGTTTTTCTCTAAGTGGCTTTTGTAAATTAGATGTATTCAACAGTACAGATTCATGAAGCATACTGCGCTCATTTCTGGTGTAATTGATTCGTTACTTTGTGGTCTGAGCAGAAACAAAAATTCTTATACCTTTAAAATATATTGAATCCTCTCTCGGTTCTGCTGTCATTTTGCTCTTTCTCTCTCCTCTGCGCTGGGCTCCGCTCCCTGGCTAATTACCCAGGGGTGCCATTTGTGTAAAGTGTGTATGTGTGTGTGACAGCATAGGGAAAATGGAGGGGGGGACAGGTCAGTTGAAATTGCTTGTGTGAGGTCCCATGGTGCCGCTCCTCTTCACCAGCCCCAGGAGAGATTAGAGTGAATCAGTGTTAGTGTGACATTTAGCACCGCAAAAACTATAAGTCACGCACAGACAGAGGAGAAACGGCGTACGGCAGTCGTGACCTCTCCGTCCGAAACTTGCTTTACTTTTGGTCTGTCTTATCTTTATTCTGTACCCTGAGGAAGGCGGTTATCATTACAGGTGAAGAGGTCTTTGTGTCTTGGGTCATTTTATTATCTTGAGTGTCTTTTAAAGTACGCTGTAGTTATATCTTTTGCTCTTGTCTACGATATCCCATAGAAATGTCAGTGTGAAGGGTTGTCTTACTTTTTTGTGGTGATTATGTACTGTGGGAAATAAAAAACAGAAACGGCACATTAGAGGTTAACTTTGAAGTCACAGTTATGAATGCAGCACCAGGGTGGAATCACGTTCGGTTGATATGGTGTCGATTGTAAATTATTTTTGACAGTAATGTTAAAATGCATTTTTAAAGCAACACAAGACAACTAACACAAATACAAAACGGTCAATAAAGGCATTATGAAATAGCGGTTGACGCAGGCATGGCGTTCATAGTTATTTAAAAAAACTTCCAGGTAATGCATGTGTTCAAGAGCATTCTCAAAAATAAAAACTTGAATAAAAAATAAAAACTTGCATTTGGAGAAATTCTCGTTTTCCATGTAAAAATGTTGAAGAATGTTGCAATATAACAGGAGTTACGTATAAGTTTACATCTTCTACGTATGTTCCTATCTGCAGGAGATGACTCTGGAGGAGAAACAACTGATCACAGATCTGAACAAGTGTGATTTTGGAGAACTTCTTGTCATGCACAAACAGAGGGTGGAAGCTAGGAAAAACATGAGCAAAGAGGAGAAGCAGGTGAGTAGTCTTCCCTAACATCTCAATGTTTGGAGCATTCCAATATGGGAATATTCTCGATATTCTCGGTCCAGTGTGTCATTTTTTTGTGTGTAAAATATATGAACAGAAATTCAATATAATATACATAACTATGTCTTCAGGGGTGTATAAAGAGCTTACATAATGAAGCGTTATGTTTTTATTTCTATTAAAACTATTTCTAACTGAATGCAGGCAGGTCCCCTGGCATGGAATTCGCCATGTTGTTTCTACAGTAGCGCTAAACGGACAAACTGCTCTACAGAGCGCATTTCATAAATTCGGTATCTGCTTCATCAAAGAAGCCAAAACGTGACAGCATATTTGTTCTGTGTCAGCCTCCATAGTGCTTCGAAAGGGAGGGGTTGAGTGAGCCTTTGGTTGCACTTCGCAACCTCACCACTAGATGCCGCTAAATTTCATACACTGGAACTCTCGCTTGCCAAAAAAATTGGGGTACCACTGTACAAAACGAACAAAAGCTTTCCCCAATGGATGGCCCAAACACTTCCATTTAGCTTTTGTGAATGTGCTGCCTTGTTTTTTTTATTTCATCACACCAACATTTTTTTAAATTGTTGAATGTTCTCCAGGTTATAAAAGAAGCAAATCAAAAGATTGTTGAGGAATACGGGTTCTGTGTGTTGGACCACCATCGCGAGCGCATTGGGAACTTTAAGATAGAACCTCCAGCGCTGTTTCGAGGCAGAGGAGATCACCCCAAACAGGGAATGCTGAAAAAGAGGATTCAGCCTGAAGACGTCATCATCAACTGCAGCAAGTGAGACTTCATAACAGTCCACGTCAGCAGTTATTTCACGCTGGCGTTTACATTCTGTAGGGGTTTTAAAAATGAATGAATACAGGGCCTTCAGAAGCACATCGCAGATGTATTCATTAGATATTTTATGTATAAGTGGACAAGAGGTATTTTTGCTTAAGAGGTATGAAAAACATACACTGTATAAGAAATGACAGATTACAAAACCCTGATTATAGCAATTTTCAAAGGTTTTCTGAGGGAATTAATTTTCCCCTCAGGGACTCTCATATCCCAGAACCCCCAGCTGGTCACCGCTGGAAAGAAGTTCGTCATGACAACACCGTAACATGGCTAGCCAGCTGGACAGAGAACGTACAAGGCTCCTGTAAATATGTGATGCTCAACGCCAACTCCAAACTTAAGGTAGATATTTTTTACACACAAAAAAATAAAGAGCTTCTCTCCCTGTTTTTAAACCATCTTCACGTGCTCATCACTCCACGATCGCCCATGTCACCTTGTTAATAATAATTGTGATTTGATGTCTCGTTTTAGCGCTCTGCCCAGACCAGTCAAACAGCCATCGCATATTCTCGCGTTCTGCCAAATCACGCTCACTTAGGTTCAGCTCAGCACCTCATCTTCGCCCCGTTCCGCTCACTTCTTATCGCTAATTAAATTAGAAAGCAGGAGCAAAGCAATCCTTTTCGTCATTACCGAGTGATGGACACATCTCAAGAAGCCGAGTCATACTTGAAGGTGAGCAGATTGAGAAAACCGTTTCCCAGGTGCCTCCAGCCAAGCTTTTCAGTCCATTCATCCGTCTGCTTCCTGTCAGCCCTTTTATGAGCTGTATTAGGAAAGGTTAAGTTATTCTGCGCTGTTTGTGACTATGCTGTTGCCATGGTAACGCAAGGTATAGCGAGCACTTTGTGTTTTTGACCAATTAATGTGCTGGTGGCTGGAATCAGACGAAGCTGACCTCCCTGGCGTAATGTGCCGAAATGGGTTTTTAGGAGACGTAGTTTCATGCAAAGGTCACGTTCGTGTTGGTTTTCTTTGTGTGTTTAATGCATTTGATATGTTTTGATATTAGTTTGTTTTTCACCACGAGTTTCTTTTTCTTTTCCATGCATTTTCCATGAAATTGAGGTCTTGTCCCTGTCTGTTAACTTCTTTGAGGTCACCTACTACTTTCGAGTGAAAAACGTAGTCAGTTTGAATACCAATGACTTGTGTGGATACAAGAGCGCGTGCTATATTTACCAAAAGAATAAGCTATACGAATGGTAAATAATTTAAAATATAGGTAAGCTCAATGCACAAGTATTTGGGCACCTTCCAGTAAAATAAAGTAATAAGAATGAGGCGATACTTCACACCAAAAAAGCTCAATGTGAGGTAGGTTAAGCTAAATTCCTAGTAACTTGCACTGCGCTCTTGTATTTCCTTGGTAATAGTGGTGCGTTAATCTTCAAAACATATTCCTTATACACAGTGATTCGCACTCAGAAAGAAGTATTATATTAATTACTTTTATTCCATGATGGGAGGCAAGATAACACAAATGTTTTGGCTAATGCCTTCTTGAGGTAGGTTAAGATGTCACACGTCAGATCTTTTTGGATGTTGTGTGATGTGTCGCTTTGTTCGTCTTATTTAGGGTGAGAAGGATTGGGAAAAGTATGAGGTGGCTCGAAGACTGAAGTCGTGCGTGGATGCCATCCGTGCTCAGTACCTTGAAGACCTCAAGTCCAAACAGATGGGTACACGCCAGAGAGCCGTAGCCCTCTACTTCATTGACAAGGTCAGACCACACAACCTGCACAGACATCATTTTGTGCACTTCTGCTACATTAAAAGGCTTTCAACTAGGGCAGGGACGATATTTTGTGCAATTCTTATGCTCAGTTTCTCAATGAATTACGGTTAAATGCCGCCACATCCGAAAAACAGAGGGCGCTCTCGTGCAGAATCTCCAAATCCGGGTAAGAGAAGTATGAATTACACGCGTAGTTCCAGGAAATGCCAATGGGCATATTCTATCTTTGTTCTTTAAACCTTTTCGGGTATTTTCATGATAATAAAGTATATTTATAATGATGATGTTTGACAAGTGTTGCTTTTTCAAACGCACTGTATAAATGACTCGTATGCTTAATCTCGTAGTGATTTCTGTACTTCCTACTGATCAAAGAGCCGTAGTTCACGAAAGAGCTGTGCATAAAACACATAATCGAAGCCTTGCGATTTCAGAATCACCCTAGACATGAATCACAATGTATATCGTTCCAGCCCTACTTTCAACCATGATGTTGTCTTTATTTTGGGAACCAATAATTTCAATTACAATGAATAGATTTCAGACAACTTCATGGTGCATTTCTCAGAGAGTTATTACTCGCATTCCCATCATGTAGTTCAGAATCTGTATTCTGTTTTTTTTCCCTGTGTGACACAGAAAATACACTTTTGAAGAGTCATTTGCATAGATCTTCAAACAGCGATGGTTTATACCGACTATGGGCTGTCAAACTTTAGACATGACAAAAACGCAGCCAAAAAAAGTAATCCAGAACGCTTGTGTGCTGTATTCGTAAGCCATACAAAAGCTTTAAACAGACTATAATTTAACCCGCATTTTATTGATAGTCCTCACGTCCACTGTAGCAGGTTAGATTCTTGAAAATTCTTTTGTGTTAGGGAAAAACATGTATAAGCTTTCACAGCGCTTAATACTTTTTGTGTGGCGATATTGGATGAATGGTTAAATCCAATATCAAAGGTTTTACATGTTAACTAAGTTAACCTTCTGGTGTCTGAGACAGCATCAAGTCATGTCGGAAACACGTTCACAAATGTCTTCAGTGGTGTTTCTTTGTTTGTATGACCCCTACAGCTGGCTCTGAGAGCAGGTAATGAAAAGGAAGAGGGCGAGACGGCAGACACCGTGGGTTGCTGCTCTCTGCGCGTGGAGCACATCACCTTACACGACACACTGGATGGCCAGAAGTTTGTGGTGGAGTTCGACTTCCTGGGTAAAGATTGCATCCGATACTACAACAAGGTCCCTGTGATCAAAAGGGTAAGACCGTTCGGAAGAGGAGATTGTGCTGTTTTCAGTTGCCTTAAAGGGGAAGTGTGTAATATCCGCGATTACTCAGACAAATAGATGGTGTTGTCCCAAACTGGGGCGCCTGAACAAACAGGACGCAATTCCATTCGGTGGTGCAGAAATGACCCACTTCAGCTGTAATTACCGTGTTTGCAAGATAGGAAACCACTGATACTTCGCAGCGTTATGTTTTCCCTTCACAATCTTGCCATTAATTCAGTAAAACGGTTTAATAGTTGGTAAGTTTTCTATTACATTGTTGTTTGACATAAAATGTATTAAATACGTATACATTTTTGTGTATATATATNGTGGAACGGGAGCTTCGTGCCCTGGATGTGCATCCCACAAATCTCCATCAACTGCAAGATGCTATCCTATCAATATGGGCCAACATTTCTAAAGAATGCTTTCAGCACCTTGTTGAATCAATGCCACGTAGAATTAAGGCAGTTCTGAAGGCGAAAGGGGGTCAAACACCGTATTAGTATGGTGTTCCTAATAATCCTTTAGGTGAGTGTATATATTAGGGCTGTCAAACGATTAATCGCATCCAGAATAAAAGTTTGTGTTTACATAATATATGTCTGTGTACTGTGCATATTAATTTTGTATTTATAAACACAAAAACATAAACATGCTTGTGTATATATATTTAGGAAATATTAAATGTATTTATTTATATTTACCAATAACTGAAATTCTATATCAACGTTTATTAATTGTTATATTTAATATTTTTCTTTAAAATATGCATTGATGTGTATGTTCATAAATACAAAATTAATATGCACAGTACACCGACATACAGTATGTTAGGTAAACACAAACTTTTATTCTGGATGCGATTAATCACGATTAATTGTTTGACAGCCCTAATATATAATTCATTAATTAGTGTATTAGTATAAAAAGTATATAGTCAGTTGTTTTTGGTTATTTTTATTTTTTCAGCATATTTATAATTTACATGTTTGACTCGCTGTCTAAAGCCATAGTTGCTTATGAATTTAGTCATTAACAGTTAAGTTTTAATACAGCGTACAGTTTTTTTCCTATACTGTTCAATTTAACGTCAACGAAAGCAGGTCATGGCTGTGTGGCGAGGGGGGTGGAAATGTCTGCTGGCAGATCTTGTTTGCTTGCGTAGGTTTCATAATGTAAATGAGAACATTTGAAAGAAGCCCATCAAGTGAAAATTAATTAGTTTCTGAATATCTTCGTTTATTTGGCGACAGGCAGCCTTTGCGGAAATGTCAGATATAATTGCAGGTATCGTCTAGCACCGACACACACTTCCTCCTCGCTCTGTTTTAGTCATAATGAATAACAATTAAATCCTTTGGAGGTCACATGTTGTGAGCCATCCAATCAAATACAGTTTAAGTTTCACTACTTTGTGTAAGTTCAGATTTCTTTGCTTCCTTTGAAACACACAAGATGCTTTTAGGAAGCATTGCTGGGACAAAATGCACATGTGTCAAGTGATAGTTCACCCAAAAATCTAACTTTACTCACCCTCTTGTCATTTCAAACCTGTGTGACTTTCTTCCCCAGAACACAAAAATATATACTTTGAAGAATGTTATTAACTGGCACCCATTTACTTGGGTTTTGTGTCCATAAAATAGAAGTGAATGGGTGGCAGTGCTGTTCTGTTACCAACATTCTTCAAAATAGCTTCTTTTGTGTTTCCCGGAAGAAAGTAAGTCATACAGGTATGAAATGATAAGGGTTGTTAAGAATTTTCAATTTTGGGTGAACCATCACTTTAAATATGTTAATTGTCCCATTGAGAGAATTACTGTGATTATCGAAAATATATTCAATCACTTTTGCATATTAAATTGGGAAAATCTAAAATATGAAGTCTGTCATTGCCTGGCGTGCCGTCTGTTTACTTTTTGTTCGTGCATTTGGCTCAAGGATAAATTGTTATTCAAATGAGTCTGATTTAAAAGCATCACATCTGCTACCATTAATTAGTTCCATGCATATTTTAGTTGGTTTATTTAGTAGGACTGAAACAAGACAGGACTTCTGCGAAATGTCAAATATAATTGAAAGTCTCTCTCTCTCTTTCTGCCAGCCTGTGTTCTGTGCATATGATAAACACGTGTTTTCCGTTTTAGGTTTTCAAAGACCTCAAGCTTTTCGTGGAAAAAAAGCAAGGAGGAGACGACTTCTTTGATCGACTGAATGTGAGTGTAATGTTCTGAAACTGAGGCAAAGAGTCGAAGATTTTTCATTCCGAGTCATTCGGTACTCAGGAGACTTGCGTCATAAAAGCATGTGGTAAAGGATGCTGCTGCTTTTTTCTTTTAGCCTGTTTTTCACTTTTTAGTCTTCATTTTTACAGTGGAGGTATTCTGGATCGTAGAACCTTGGAGAGAGAAAAACGGAAGGGTGGGAGGGTTTGCGTGCCCCTCTCTATGAGGTCAGGTTGGTAATGGTGGGCCGTTATGGAGGGGGAATGCTAATCTGCACTCTGGGCTTTTCCGATTGACACTGCAAAGGCCGAGTGAAGGGGTGAGTGAGGGAGGATGCGGTAGAGACTAATGTTGGCCCTCTTCCACAAAGTACTGCAAATCTTATTATATGCCACTGTGCTTAAGCTCGAGCGTGTGTGTGTGTGTGGAAGTGTGCATATGCCGTTTAGAAAATGAATGTCTTGATCTTGGCTAAAATCCTAACCATTACAGAGAAAAGATGGCTTATGATGAAATTTATGATAATTTCTATACAAACACCAAGAACAATTAAAAAGTTGTCTTCTGCTTAACTGATTCCTAAAATACAACCATATAAATACAATCAAATATAATTGAGTGTCTCTCTCTCTTTCTGCCAGCCTGCGTTCTGTGCATATGATAAAGTGCATATGATAGAAATGAAAGACATGTTTTAGTCTCTAATGAACAATTCTTTTTGGGATGAGGGATTTGTTTCAGTAATACGGTCTCTAAAAGTAAAGCTATGTTGAAACCACACACACAAACTCTCAGTTGATTCTGGGTGTTCTAACCCAAATGTCACTGTGTTCCTCTGTGACCCACTGCATGGTGAACAGACCAACATGTTCAGCATGTGCCATCAGACAACAGAGCGTGTGCCTGCCAAACATTAGCATCAGCTGACCCGCTAGGACACAGCTGTTGTCATTAACATTTAGCATCCTTAACAATATCATGCATGCTATTTAGCTTCAGTTAGGTGGCCATTTATCTATCAGCTTCTAGTGTACGTAACGCTGAGGATCACTAAGTGCAGTCATTGTTTCCACATATTCAGAACTTTTAGTTAATTTAGTTAACAGAAAAGTTAGAATGGGTTTTTGAAGGCGCCTGATGTGGGTGAATCTGAAAGCTCTTTTTTAAGACATGCATTTCTGCTGTAGATGTAGCATTAGAGGCAGATTTAATGGAAATGTTTTCTTTATGCCTGGATTATACAACCCACACTCCGCCACTCACAAATCCATTAAAGTTGGAACGCACGTCTGATGTCTTTGGGGAGAAAAGGAACTTTTGAGACTTTGTAGATGTCTCTTTCTGTTTCTGTCCATTTCTGACAATAAGTACAACAGCGCCATCTAGTGGACAGAAAGAACAGTTTTTATGGTAAAATTGTCTTAACGTTTTGTTTTTTTGTCTTCACAGACCCAATTGCTGAACAAACATCTGAGCTCTCTGATGGCGGGCCTGACTGCAAAGGTTTTTAGGACATACAACGCCTCCATAACCCTGCAGCAGCAACTCCAAAAACTGACCAACAGTGAGCATCTTTTTGTGTCTTTGTCTGATCTTTCTTTTCTTTCTTGTCTGGTCTCCCCTCTAGCACTCGATCAGTCAAGTCAACATAAAAATCATGACTACCAGCAGTGCACAGATGTTCAGTCATGCCGTCAGTCAGGATATGCATTGCAGCACTTGGTTAAGTGATGCCGATATGGATTGCTGTCAGAGATTTGTACATTTCGTGGTGCATTTTGACAACTGCGATATGGATTTTGTTAGTATGATGGTGTGTCTGCGCTGTCAGCGGGCAACGTTAAAATCAACAAAAGCTGTCGACAGCGAAAGGCTCGACGGTACTGTCCCGCACCGCCTGCTGCAGTTTCATATAATGCGAGCTATACACATGAAAAGTTTGGGTCTATTGCGAACGCTTCAGTCAACAAACGTGGCTGTGATTTGTAAAGCTTCGTGCATAAGCAGTTAGAGAGAAGATGTTCCAGCAAGAGTGCTGGTGTACTGAATATGCTGACTACTTTTACACAGCAGCCCTACATTTACATGTATGCATTTGGCAGATGCTTTTATCCAAAGCGACTTGAAGTGCATTCAAGATCTACATGTTTTTTCCAGTTCTGCATTCCCTAGGGTTCAAACCCATGTCGACCTGCACCACCAACTGATAATTAACATTTGAGTAACTATTTTATTTATTTTGCTCCACAAGCAAAGAAAAATGTGCAAAAGCAGTATTAAGCGTTGGAATGCCACGTAGTGAACCGAGACACGGGGCTTAAAGTTTGCCGGCATCGTGCCGGATCTCCGGCTTGCAGCGTTTGACTGCGGAAAAAAGATTTACTTATTTGTTTTCTTTTTAAAAAGTAGGATTTTTATTGCACTGTGCTGTGTTTGACCTTTGTAACACGGGGTTGCGTAACACCTTGCACTGTGCTGTGTTTGACCTTTTTTGTGTTTTTCAGTTTTTTTATAATTATGCCCCCACTTCTTTCGAGTCATTCTGTGATCAAAGCTGAAGAAACGTCTGTCTGAAAAGCTCAAAAACGGCATGTTACTAGTTAGTTTCAAGGGAAATATTGTTCAAATAATGTTCTATTTTGTTTGACAAATAACCCTGCGTATGTGTCTACTCTCGCAACCCCGCAAAAAAAAATTTTTTTGCTTTAACCCCTGCGAGACAAGTGCAGAACTTTTTTGTTGTAGATGTGGTGTTAAACATCAGTGATTGAGTGGTGTGTTTGCGTTAATGCGCCTGCTGTATGTTTGTGTGTGAGTCATGTGACTGCGAGTGTCATGAACACTGAGATCTGTTGCCTCTGTGTGAAATGCGTGTAATGGTTTGGTGGAGGTGTCAGATCGCCACTGAGGAACATTTGCTACAAGCCTTAATTTAATGAGCTATGTGCTCGCCTCTCGGTTGTCTTGCGCTGAGCATGTTGAGATCTTGGAATTGTAAACTTTGCCTGATGAAAACAGCTGAAATGCACATGCACATGGCCATGATAAGAATCTTGCAAAAGAATTTCACAACAGAATTAAATAAAAAATACAATTTGCCTCAGGAAAACGCCAAGAGCATTAAATTCTCCTAATTGTTATTCATTTTTATTGTAGTAATTTGCTGTACTTCCTGATAATTCCATCCAGAAAGAATGTTTCTGATAATTATATTACTATCATAGATTTCTCTCTCTTCATTTTATGTACATACATGTGTGTCTTTGTCTCATTTTTCCTACAGAGACTGATAATATGGCGGAGAAGTTGCTCTCATACAACAGAGCAAATCGTGCGGTTGCAATTCTATGTAACCATCAGCGGGCGCCGCCAAAGACCTTCGATCAGTCTATGGCAAACCTGCAGGCAAAGGTGCGATGACCAGAGATGTTCAGATAGTGAATGTAATGGATTTTAAGACTTTTCCTTCATTTCATGCTCCATTAGATTGACAGCAGGAAGGAGCAGTTGGCCCTGGCTAAGAAAGAGCTAAAACAGGCCAAGAAAGACGGCAAAGGGAGCTCAGACAACAAGCTGTTGACGTCAGTATCTCATTCCAGACCTTTACGAAGGGCCATTTATTTCTTTTCTCAGCCTTTAAAAACTTCTGATGTGAACTTGATTGCTGTTTGTGTGTTTAGTTTGGTGGAGAAGAAGAAAAAGGCTGTACAGAGGTGTGAGGAACAGCTACTGAGGATGGAGGTTCAGGCTACAGACAGAGAAGAGAATAAACAGATTGCCCTGAGCACCTCCAAGCTTAACTACTTGGACCCACGCATCAGCGTGGCCTGGTGATTTTCACATTCAGACACTAGCTTGTTTTATCTTGGAATAGAGATTTAGATTTTTTGACCGAGTTTATCTTTGTTGTCTTCCGCTCTTAGGTGTAAGAACATAGAGGTGCCACTGGATAAAATTTACAACAAAACGCTACGAGACAAGTTTGCCTGGGCAATCGACATGACTGAAAATGACTTTGTGTTCTAATAGTGGTTTGTTTCTTTTGCAGTTCACCACAACAGTTTTATCAACATCTATATTTTAAGTGAAATTGCTGACTAGATTTTATAGCAGTTTGTTGTATGGTGGTATTGTTGGCACTTTTATATTGTTTGATTTTTATGTGTTTAATCAAATTTGGATGTTTTATGAAGGTTCAATAAATGTTCATTGTATTATAGGGAGACCTCTTTTTATAGGTTTTTTTATGTAAAGGACCAGTTAAGGTGCTTTGCTTTTTGGGCGAATCTCATAAAGAAACCTCTGGGTTATATTGTAATTCACCCCAAACTTATAAAAATACTAATATTAAGATATTAACAATATTAATTGCAGATTTGGTAAGATTCACCTGCTTAACCAGCAGGTTAACAAGTATACATGTAGTCTTTTTTTAATTTTTAATTGTATGTCGGACAGTGTTGGGTTTAACTAGTTACTAAGTAATTAGTTACTGTAATTTAATTACTTCTCCCTTTGAAAAAGTAAAGTAAGGGATTACTCTTATTTTTTTCTGTAATTTAATTAGTTACTTCTGATGTAATTAAACTAAGTACTTTGTGTAATGTGTGTGTGCAATAGTGGAATTGACATCAAAATTCTTGCTTTAATGTAAAATTCTCACATTTGTAATACTTTGGTCAGTTAATAAGAGTACTTTATGTAGTTTAATATTATTTGATTGAATTAAATACGCCCTTTCATGTCTATCCTTAAATCACTCAACTAATCAAGGTTGATATAGGATATAGAAAGTAATTAGTAACTAAATACTTTTTGGAGAGTGTAATTTGTACAGTAATCTAATTACACTATTGAATATGTAATTAGTAACTAGTAATTATTTACTTTTTCAGAGTAATTTACCCAACACTGATGTCCGATTACTAGCGGGTCGTTTAATACATTTTTAGCTACAATTCAATGTATTGCCCATTGCAACAGAACTTTCATAGCCATACAATACTTTCGTCATAACAGTGCGAGATAATCATCATCTTACCTCAAAATAAATCATTTACATTTTTCAGTAAAACTACTTTTTAGATAGGAAACTGTAAATATTGTGGTGTTAACAGTAAAGGATAGCAGTAAAGGAGGAGACAAGTTTTATGAAACAACTTTATTTCTACAACACATTCAACTGTTTTGGAATGGTGTTAGGTTGGCACTTGGGGTAGTGCTGTTACAGTAACACAAAAATTCAGTTCTACAGTTGGTTGTTATTGTGGATTTAAAAAGTTTTCAGCAATGTATTACAGAAATAGGGAAAAGGCTAGAATACAGTCACAGTATTAGGACTGACTATACTTCTAGTTTTTAAAAAAGCATCAAATCAAAACATGTTAGTCACCATAGAGAAAATCTTGCTGCTCCTGAAGAGTGTCTATAGTTTCGGCATAGTTTCTTCCTATGGAAGACAACAGTAGATCAGGGCACAGCATTTTACCACAGAATTCCAGAGTGAATTGCACATCAATTAATTCAATCAAACGTTTATAGTGTCAAGGTACCTCTACTAGGAGGCTTCTCCTCCCTCTTTGACCTTGTTCTCTCCTCCTTCAATCTCTTCCACTCCTGCCTGAGTCATCAGGTCTGCTATATTCTTCTCCAGGTCATCAATACGTGTGCTCATTTCATCAAGTGATTCTTGTTAAGGAATACAGTGACAGCTCACAATACATATCTAAAAAATTTTTTTTTTTTTTAAGGGGTTATGACAAAACGGAATACAATATGTGTAGATCAGAGCCTGGCAACAGAATTGTGGGATGTTGATAAACTTGTGGTTGAAAAAAAATCTAAATTCATCATTTACTTGCCCTCATGTAATTCCAAAGCTGTATGACTACCTGTCTTTAGCAGAACACAAAATAAGATTCTCTGATGTATATTGGTAACCAAACCGTATGGACACAATCACGTGGAAGAAGGTGAATAAATTATATTAATGTTTCTTCGAGAATAGTTTAATGAGATTAAAGGATATTTCTCCCGATGATCTGATCTGACATGGTCTGGAACTTGTCCTGCATCTGCTGCAGCAAAGTCTGCACCTGTAAAGGAGAACGCAGATGATCATGATACACATGCAGAAATGCTTTGATTGACCGAATAAAACTTTGTTGATCTAGTATCAACCCTGTTTACTGGGGGGGAACGTAGATTTGTCTCCAACAATTCTGCTAAATGTAACGTTAATGTTATTTCTTGGCGTAGCGACATTCGTGTATTTTTAGGAATAAACCGGATTACGTAACTCAGTAAATGACATATTCGTATGTGTTTGTAATAAAGAGTAGAAACGAATGTTTTATGCGCATCAAAACAAACCAGTTTAAACAGATAAACAGGACTATCATTAGCTTAGCTTAGCAAAACACACAGCTATCGTTTCTTTCCAATTTACCACTGCCGTGAGATCCTGCACCGATTTGGGGTCTGTCTCTGCCATTATTTCTTTAAATAAATAGATATGTACAGTTACAAATTATGTTTCTTCTTAAATGCTTTATCTCCCCAGCTCTGCTACCTAACGATCAGCTGGTGGCGAAATCACGAATGATTATCGCGAGACTACAAGAATTCTCAAGTCGGGATTCCCGCTGCTGCAGGTACGCAAATCTACCCCTCGCATGAGCCGACGGGCTGCAGCAAAGTGCTTGTCCAAACAAGCTGTCACTCTATTTACATCAGTTGCATCTTGGGGCGTTTGTGCTGTATAGTTTTAAACATTGCAGGGGGTTTATTTAATAAAGTTAGCAGGTTATTTTTTATTAAAGTAAAAATTCCACATCAAACAGATGAGTGATTCATGTAGCGTAAAATCCATTTGGTGTATGTTCGTGTTAAAACATGCTTTTTGCTTACGCAATAACTGGATTTTGTTTACTGTCATTCAAAAGCGTGCTTTGTGCAGGAAAGCTGATTCTTTGTCTAGTTAATTTACATGCAAAAGTTAATCTTTGCTAGGGAATAGTAGACGGCCTTTCTCCATAATTTGGTTTGATACGATCTTGTGGTATGATTTTCCTTTTTCTTCTTCCCTGTGTAACATTAGACTCGGTCGTGAAAGCTGCGTGCGGTCAAACCCACATCTCCAAACTGCATCATCAGCCTGATTTAGATGAGAAGTAACGTTACATGAGGCAGCATGTGCTCACGAGAACCTGTGCTGCCTGCTATTATACTTGTCAAACGAGTCTTCGCCCGAAACAAGGTATGAACGTAAAGGTTTCTACCTTCTTTTTTACTTCGTATTCTGTTATGCAGAGTTGTCTGTTAATATCGTAAGTCGAATCTTGAGGCATGAAACGTAAAGGTTGTTCAATTTGTTGCTTAAAGTGAAAATTATTTCGTGACGTTCTGCTACTGTTGCTTTCCCCCCACGGTGCATTATTCATAATTCCTGTTCCGAGCTCTTAGACGTAATAGTCCATTAATCTCACTCTGATTTATCGAGTTTGCTTGATATTGAACAAGACAAGCAGCCAATAAAACATGCGCATAACTTATTTATGCATCCGGCTTCGTGTGTCCCTGAGTGTTTCTAACGTTATATCCTGATAGACGGGGCGCGAGCTTGCATTTAAACAGCTATGCTGAATACGACAACTAACGATGTTTTTTTACTACAGTAATATAGTTAACCATGGAATGGTTATAGTAAAACGATGATACCAGTTGTAATCAATCCTCTAAAAACCCGAAGGAAAGGAATAGAACTGAGCGCAGGAGTCTCGAGGCGCATCGTGGGATTTTCCAAGTGTAACTTACTGTATCTGATTTCCAAAGTTCAATAACATGCACGTGATGGTTTTAAATGCCTTGTTTGCGTGCAGGCACAAGGATTGTCTTTTTATTCAGGAAAGCATAAATCTGTTTACTGTGGGTGTGGATGTACAGTAAACGTGTGGGATACAAAGAGTGTGTATGAGGCGTGTACGTCGGGAAAGCCCAACCCCCACGGAATGCAAAAGCTGCGCAATACCTCTAGTGTACAGTAGCATTTCTCAGAAAATATACCTCCACTAAAGAGGGCCTGGAAATATATATGCCTCAAGTGCCTCCTGGCTACATTTAACATCAACATACAGTGCAACACAAATCCTATATGCAGCCAGCCACTAAAATCCTCATGTAAAGTGTTTAGTTAGAACTGTGATCTGCTGTTTTGTGTTTTCCAGTATAGTTGATCACCCATGTGATGCTTATGTATCTTTCCCTTTATTCTTCAAATAGAACTCATCCACTAGGAAATGTGCTGAGTGCACACAGAACGTCCGAGTGTTGTCCTGAATTGGAAAAAGGATGCTTTCATTGGGGCTCATAATTATTTTATATAATTTATGACTGCCGGCTGTTAGCTGGAGATGGCTGTTTGGTCAACGACAAAGAAGCTAGAAGCCTTATCTTCAGGAGCGCAGGCCTGTTGAGTGCAAACATCCTGTTTAGTTCTGATCATGTTGAGTGGGAGCCTTTGAGAGGACTGTTGCTGACAATTTTCCCTCATTGGTTTCATGCCCAGAAAGGTTCACGTGGATTGTATATTTTATGTTGTAGGTTACGGAAAGCGGTACTGTGGCTTTAATTGGTGCTTTAGAAGTTTGCAGTAACGTACCTTTTTTTACTTGCTTTTTGCACTTTTTAGGTCAAATCTGTGATCAAGTGTGCTATCATACAGAGGATGGGAGTGTAGAGACAGTGTGTTTGTGAGAATCGAGCGATGGAGCAGGCACCAGAGGAGGACATGGAAAGCTCATGGACTCTGCTCTCCTGGCTGGCCTCAAGTGTGATGGTGTTCGGAGGCGCTGTGCCCTACGTCCCCCAGTACCAGGAGATCCAGAGGACCAATAACGCAGAGGGTTTCTCCACAAGAGTCTGTCTGGTGCTGCTTCTTGCCAACATACTGCGCATTTTCTTCTGGTGAGTGGAAGAGATGCAGTGCTGCAGCAGCAGTCGGAGTTGATTGAGTGCTTAGGAGCGTGTGTGAAGTGAATTAAACAGTAAAAATGTCATTCATTTCAGTGTGTGTGTCGGTTTGTATTTGATGTAATCATTTTTGCTTACTTGCATTTTTGGTTTATTTGGAATGCTTTGTTTGTCCTGTAGGATAGGGAAGCAGTTTGAAATGCCCTTGCTCCTGCAGAGCGTGGTGATGATTCTTACAATGTTGGCTATGCTGCATTTGTGCTGTTCCATTCATGCCAGTAACCGCGTCAGTACCAAACAACACCACATCACAGGTAATCACAATAAAAAGCAACTGTCCCCTCAGTTGTAAAGTACAGTAAATGATATTCAGTTGTATGCTTTACAACTAAATATGAAAAGTTGTATAAAAATGCACAAAGTTGCCAGTATACTGCCAGTTTATTTGCAAAAATGTTTTTTCAGAAATCATGTTTTTTATTATGTTATCATGTTTTTTATTGTGTTACAGTAGCTATATTTTCTGACAACCAACTGCAGTTTGATTTATATGAATTGGAATGGACAAAAAAATTATTTGGTTTTTGAAATTTGTTTTTGCAAATAAACTTTATTATACAGTATATCGGAAGCTTGGTATATATCTTTTTCCACGTATTCACAAATAAAAGTGCAGAAATGAGTTATGTGTAGTGATGCCATTGATGAACCATTTTTTACTTCCTTCAGTTCTGTATTTACTACCAACAACCTTTTTGCAACAGAAAAGTTTGTGGGTGTTAAAGGTTCTTTGTGGAACCATACAGCCTGAAAAAAAACTGTATTTATTTTATATTAATTGTGTAACTATATGTAGCTCTTATTTATACGTTCTAATATTTTTCTGGTGTTTTTGTTTTGTTTATTTTGTACAGCCGGTTGCACACTGATGCTAAAACCAATTGAGGTTTATTATCTTGCATGTCAGTCTTCCTGTCTAAGATGGCAGAATAAATTGTAATTGACTTTATGCCAATATTCATAAGTGTAGCACTAAGAGACAACTTATATCTCGCTGAACTGAATTTGTAGCATCCTGTTTTTGCCAAAAGAGGGAGCCAATGGGAAAGCCATTTTTAATTTTGTATCTTCCCCTTTTAAGAGGCAATAGAGGAGAAAGGCATATTAAGGCATTGTTGAAAAATAACTACAATCTCTGGAGTGAATGTTGAGATTTCTTAAAGTGACGGTTACAACGATTGCTACAGCAATATGCTGCATTAATGCCTGAGGTGATGTGAATGTTATATAAACTTAAGTGTGCGAGAACGGTTGTAACAGATATCACTTCTGTCCCTGCTGTCATGTAGATGTGATTAAAACGGCATGAATGTTACTCATGGCCTGGGGAGGCATTCATTTATAATGACGATGTTAAGTGTCAAGTGTCTCACAATATCGGCATCACATGGACCAGGGTGCAAACGGCGTGTCATGTCTTTTTTTCGTCCGCCACATTGATTTATGATACATGTAGGTACCAGTTGATTGGCTTTTTCTTGGCGTGCAGTAGGAAACTCAATCTAAGTCATGGTTTTTATGAGATCACTTGCCTGGAAGGGAGTTTGAATGATCAGAATTTGCTGTGTTGTAATAATTTAAAATGAATATGAAATCAGACATAGTCCTAATATAGCTGTCATGTAGATTGATTAAACTTACACTTACACTTACTTTATACATTTGGTATTATAAAGTGTCGGCCTGCAAGAGTGCATAATACACAATATCGCCGGTGACTCTCATATTCTAATATATTCTAAGAATAAACCTATAAAAGATAGACCAAAGCGACACAATTTCCCCTTGTTCTGTGCATTAATGATGTCATAGCTTGTGGGCGGGGCCTCGTCTGGTTTCACAGAGTGCCTGCAGATTAACTGTACACACCTGTGTAACCGTCTAAATTCCTTTTATTTACATTTTTTATATTTATTTTATATTTTCATGACTCAATCAATGATCCACATAATTAACTTGTCCTAATAAATCTGACATTCTGTTAGTAGCTAGTTACACTACCATATTAAATGTCATTACCAGAACAGCAGGTCTGTCCTGAGAACAGGAGGTTTGCCTGAATGAAAGTTACGTTCGGGACAGAAGCGTGGGTGTGCAAGACCCAAAATAGTGTGGACATCGGGTCCTCCCTCTGAAAGTTAGACGCCATCTGAGAGCGGTTTAATCACTTACTAACCCATTGGCAATATACGACCTACTGTCCACCTGTCTTGAATAACTTCACACACACACACACACACACACACACACACACACACACACACACACACACACACACACAAGCTGTCGTGCTCACATACCGTTCCTTCCTAACAAATTACGCAAGCATATAAATATACTTCACATTCTCAAGTGTTCCAGATAAACACTGGCACCCACATGCAAACACTTTTGAGGATATACTGAAAGTGGAAAATAAACTTTGTATATGACATCTAGTTAAAGATTTATCTCGTCATTTGTGAGTCACATGTAAGGTTATGTCTCATGTGATGCTCAGGTCTGTTTAACGCTGCGAGCTATGAATGACTTTGCATTAGCACACACTCAGTACCCTCAGGATGTTTTTTAGACTTTTGACCTTGTTCTGCTTGTTTGGTGAACTGAGATGTTGTGACTTATGAGAGACCATCGAATTAGGAGAAAGAAGACATAATATCGGTTTTATCTGTTATTTTACATTATAATTCTTTTAATGTCACCTAGATTTACTGCTGGAGTTTGTGTCTGTTTGTTTCATGCAATGAGCTGTTTTGCCCAGTGGGCTTTTCACATTATATCTGTGCATATTTAAGTAAAACTGTGCCAGTTCTGTTCTTTTTAATAATTTATAGTTTTATAACTGTCATTTTGACATTTACCCGCTGGTTATGAGTTTGAATATTTAACTTAGACATGCACCTCAGGTTATTTTTTATTTAAATATTATTTACTTAGTAATTTTGTTTTTCGAGGATAAAGCTGAATCCCTGAGGATTAGATATTTTAGAGGAAATTAAAGCAATAAGACTTTGAAACAGGTACAACAGAGCCCTCTTGTGGATAACTGTGGTATATAACTTCAGTATTTAGATACTTAAAGGGATAGTCCTAAAAAACAATCTGTCATCATTTATTCATCCTCATGTCATTTTAAACCTGTATATGGCTCTTTAATTTGTGGAACCCACACCAAAAGTGGTGTCTCAATGGTTTTGTATCCATGCAGTGGAAGTCAGTGGGGTCCAATGTTATATGATATATACAAAATATCTTTTTTGTGTTCTGCATAAGAAAATCTTACAGATTTGGTAAAACATGATGGTGAGTAACTTTTCCTCTTACTATCACTATAAATTGTTGTTGCATTAGATAACACAATATCAAATAGTGAAGAAACAAAAAGAAGCTTATTAGGTCATAAAGTCATTAAAAACATGGCTTGAAAAAGTGAAATATTCTTTATTTGCAAATGACATTTGGCTTGTTATTTAATGATTTTCAGACAAATCAAGTGGGGCTTAAGTGACCCAAAATCTTTTAGGGACTGCCGTAAGCCGAGCATTTCCTCTCTATTGAAATGGATGTTTTTTGAGCATGCCGAGTAGACATGTTGTGATGTGGGCAGTGGAATGGCAGGTGGTGTTGTCTAAGTCTCGCAGAACTGCATATTGTCCAGTGGAGTGTGACCATTTCTGGGGCGTTAGGAGCTGTGATGCTCTCTTTCATTACCACTGTGCTGTGTGCCCAATTAAATCACATTGCGATTTAGTTAGTACATGCAACTAAGTGACACCATCTGTTATAAACAAAATGTTTGGTCAGCAAAAACATTTGCATAAGGCAAAAAATTAGAAAAATTGGGTATCAAGGGTGTGCTTAGTTATTTTTCTTTGTATGTGTGTAGGTTTCCTACGCTTGTAACAACCACATTTGTTTCTTTAAACAATTGTAATATACATTCATTAATTTATATTTAAAAGTTAAAATGGTGCTCACTATTTGTAAGGCTCATAAATGAGCCAAATTGTGCTTGTATGCGTGCGGCACTTTGTTGTGAACGGAAAAAAACAAACAAATGAAAATCGAACACTTCTTCTGTGAAATGGCTTGATTAATTATTAAAAGAACATGAAACATGTCATGGATGCGTAATGGTTCTGTTTCCGTCCCACCAAATGTGTTTTGATGTTTTTCATTAGTTCCTGTGCAAAGTAAATGTCCGAATATTTGTGACATCAGACGACAGATGTAAAACAGCTCAGATCTACATTTTTCATGAGAAAATTTAGTGTGAAATAAAAATTTCTGTCCCTTATGGTTTGTGTTCATATATCAGTCGCACTTTATTTTGGGTCAGGAGAGAAGTCATAAAATCCATTAGCTTGTGAAAGCTCTTTAGTGTCTGACTGTGGCTGCCGGTTATTTGTGAGGTCCCTTTATAAATTCATGAGTTCATGTCTGACCCTCAGTTCTCAAGAGAAGTTTGAATCAGCGCTGGATGCTGACAGGCACGGCCCTCTTCAGCTCTCCATCACGCTATCTGTCCAGGGCTCTGAGAGAACAGTCAATGCCTCATAACAAGGTGAAAACTCAGCGAGGGGATGGTCGCAGAGAGCTCGAAACAGTGCCGAAGGGTCACAGTCTCCTTAGCTCTTCTTATGGTCCCTATCCCAAAGCTTTTCAAAGTCTTTCTCTTTCAATCTCTCTCGTCCTTCACTTCTCCGCTGTGTTTTCGCCACTCTTTCCCGACCCGATCTCCACAATTCCTTGGGCTCCCTCTCTATCCATGTCCTTTTTTTATATAAAGTGTACCCCCCGGCTTTCTTTCATGCGTTCTCTCTGTGATGATCTTATCCATTTATACTTAAGCCACTTAGGGGCTCCTGCCTGTGAGATCATGCAAGATTTTATTCTAAATATTCCACATCCGAGCCGATGATGGATAAACAGGAATACATTTAACACACAGTGTACAATACAGACTGCTTATACACTCTCTCTTTTGCGTTCTCTCTCTTTCTCACCGTTGATGTAAAAGCTCGGTGACAGAGTCCAGATGGATGATAGATGAGTGTGCTGGTTAGCAACGCTGGCCCTCAGGGGCTTCAATTGCTCATGTTGCCTGCTTCATTTCTATTATTAATGAGAGTTCACTTAGACTCCAGTCATCAGAATCATCATCTCAACTTTGCGAGATGTTGTTATGGAGTTTGGATTTTTCGTAGCTCGGTTGGACGTTTGATCTGTGAGTGTCCGTATCATATTTTGCTTCCTGGACCTCGGCTCCCTGGCCGCCTCATTAAAAATGACATCAGCATCAGATACAGTAAGAGCTTTCGGATGCCCTGTCGGACCGTGAAGTCTGCATATCCAATACTGAATCCCCGCTGTTTCCTTTTTCATTTTGTTTTCTCAAGTGACCTCTGATTCATTTTTCGATTGCACTCTCTCATTCTCTCCCTAACTCTTTATCTGTATCTCTCTCTTGGCCTGTCTAGTTCTCTCTCTGTTTCTCATTTTCTCAGTCTCACTCTCTGTCTTTCTCATTGCCTTTCCTTTCCTCTCTCAAGGCCCATTAAAAGCAGATCTGTATCATCCATCACACTCCGTGTGGACAGATTCCACCTATTTCATTAGGTGAGAAATAAAAGGCGCCCACTGCTCATTTTTTTACACTAAAGTACATCACCAGAGTTTTGTTTGTGTACTAGGAAAGTTTTTGTTGTATATCTGTATAGTTTTGTCTTTCCTTGGAGGTTTAGTGATGACGCAGTTTTGAATGGTGTGTTTGGTTTGTTCTTGTTCCCGTGCACACTTGTTTTGATGGCCGAGTCTATAAATGTCTAATCACAACAGACAGCCTTCATTTCAAGAGAGCTCAAACAAATTTGTCGTCCTCTTCCTCCAGCACATTAAAACTTAACCAGTGTCATTGTTTTCTGGAGACTAACAACCTCTAGTCATTATATATTTCTGTAGCATCTGAAGTCAAATCTATTTTGTTCTTTGTCACCTCGGAATCAGAACCATCTTGAACCTCCATCACAGGCTTTAGAAGACCAGCATCCTATTTTGAATATAAAACATGAAAGATATCTGATGTAGTCCAAGTATCAAGTTAATGACATTCATCCAAAAATGAAAAAATGAAAAGAAATCTTCATTTATTTATTCTAATGTCATGGAATTGGCTCTTTCTTCTGTAAAACACAAAAGAAGATATTTTTTGAGAAATGCTTTAGTGGTTTTGTGACAGTGTTGTTCAGTTACCAACTCTCTTCATAATATAATCTTTTGTGTTTCACACAGGTTTGGGATGACATGAGGATGAGTAATGATGACAGAATTTTCATTTTTGCGTACACTATCCCTTTAAATGTAACTGTGTGTCTCTTTGCATATGTGTATGCTTTGGTGTGTGTCCTGCACGGCTCTGTGGTTCTGCCCACTGGTTTGTCTCTGTTTAATGGGGATACCTATCAGAGAGATGGTCTCTCTCTCTCTCCACCAGCTGCTGTCTCTTCACACTTTTATTGTGCTCTCTCTCACCTTCAACTCTCTGTCCATCTGCACACTGTCTGTTTTTATCTCTCCTTCACGTTTTCCTCTTTCCCATTAACATTGAAGTTTCACACCTTCGGTCATTGACTGAGTTTGCATAGCGCATTCTATATCCTGCAGTCTTTACGTAGTCACAGTGCAGATGCAATCTAGCATCGGCACAGCCTCATTGTTTGGGGAATCCCTCCTGTGGCATGTGTGTGCGTTTACTGCGCTGTGTCCTTGACTCACCGAGATTTTTGTAGTCTTATGTAACCCATATCTGAGTTTCTTTTAATGCCGTCTCTTTCTCTGTCTCACTCGCTGTCATATCCATTGCGGCCTCGTAACTCCAGAATCCCTGATGAAACACGGGTCGGTGCTGACAGGCTGTCTGCTGTGTTTTTTGCCCGGGTAATTACTGACAGAGCGAGAAGACAGCAGTGAGACTGTACTGTTTCATCATAACGCAGAGTCTTTGCTTAGACACCAGTAAATTTCATGTTTTATGTCTTGACTGTGATGTGGTATCTAGGCTTGAGTTATAGTTTTGTCTCTCTTAAGTGAACTCTGGACGGGGCTGTCTAATACATTTTTAAAGGGATAGTTCACCCAAAAATAAAATTCCCCCTCATTTATTCACCCTCATGTCATTCAAAAGATGTATACTGTATGATTTTCTTAAGTGGAACATAAAACGAGATATTTTGAGTGGTTTTGTGTCCATACAATGGAAGTCAATGGTGTCCAGTGGCTTTTGGTTACCAACATTTTTCGAAATATCTTCTTTTTTGTTTCACAGAAGTAAGCTATACAGGTTTGAAATGACATTAGGGTGAAAAAATGATTCAAAACTATTCATTTTTGGGTGAGCTATAGTATGGAAATGAGTTGGAGTAGGTTACCTCTACATGTTGATTAATGCTAGTCGATACTGTGTTTTTGGACTTTTATTAGTAAAGCCTTTTCACAAAAACTTGGACGTTTGTAAGAGCAACCCCTGTTGAAAAAAGCAGCATATAGATAGGTTTTGAAGCATGGTAGCTACTTTGTGCTGGTTTAAGATGGTCCTGAGCTGGTTTAAGATGGTCCTAAACATGCTCAGGACCATTTTAGGACCAGCACATGACCAGGTTAGGACCAGCACATGACCAGCTTAAACCAGCAAATGACCAGCTTAAACCAGCACAAACCAGCTACCATGCTTCAAAACCTACCTAACCAGCATATGCTTGTTTTTTCAACAGGGACCACAACGTTTTATATTAAACAAAGCTTGCCAGCTCAAACTGCTCTATTCTATTTTGTTTACATATTCAGTGATTACATTAAAGTAAAAAAAGAGCTGAGTTTCAAAAACCACAACCCCAATTTAAGTCCCAAAGGGTATAATTGGTTAATGTCTTTGTCCTTTAAACAGCTTTGGGTTTGTTGCAAACAGGGCTGGCGGGCATGTGCCGTGTAGTTAAACTCTTCTATCAGCGCAGTTGGCTGAAGTGATAGAGCTTTCTGCCACAGTCCTCCATCCACGGCGATCTGCTTTCTTAGCCGGAGGATGACTGCACAGGTGGGCTTGAAGGATTGCCTTGGCACGGCGTTCTTTGTGTTATCGCCGAAGGTTCGAAAATGTTCTGTTTGAGATGCAGCAGATCTGAGACAATGGTGTGATTTCCAAACACCTGATCGCTCTCTTTCCCCTTTCATTCAAACAACACTTAGATTTATCATAGTAGTGATTAAGATTTTGTAGGATAATCCAAACACACATCGTAAAGGTGATCTGGATGTCCATCAAAAGCCAAACAGCTGCACAGAGGAGAATTTGCGATAAGCGGAGATAGACAAAAGAAAATTAGGCCTCTGTTCAATAATGGCTTTAAATATTGACCAGGATACAGCATCAACAAGGGAGCTTGAAGGGAGATAAGATACTTTAAATGACTGATAATCCCTGAGGAACGTGCTGTCTGATGACTGGCGGGGAGGTCCATCTTCTATACGTTAGGTTCATGATGATGCAAGGTCACTTTGGATGTGGCTGTCGTTTGACTGATCACAGCACTGACTAAAAATCTGGTGTAGGTCACTTTGAAAGGAAGAGACCCTGGGGGAAGTTCACTGAGAATTAATTGCGGCCCTGATAGCATAGATTGTTTGTACATGTCGTACGTGTTGTTTGTTTTATCGCCCATTTCACTAAAGGAATTATGCTTGCGGTGGTCGCAGCAGATTACCTCTATCCAAATACCTGAATTGGCTCTTTAAAATTATAAAATTGTACTCGTCTAGAAAACCATTTCCCCGCTGTCCTTCTGCAACCTTTTTTCTCCATATTTCATGTTTTTTGACAGAAATCAGACATTTTTGACAGTGTTTTTTTCCATTTCCTAAAAAACTGCCAATTTGGACATCCATATTAGGAATAAAAATGACTATGGTTAATTCAATCAGGGCCATTACTAGGTGCATTATACCTTTAATGATGAATTGTTTGACTTGACCATAGTCATTTTTATTCCTACTATGGAAAGTCAATGGGGACTATTTTTGGGTGAACTATTTCTTTAGAAACACTGTTTCTTAAGAAACGTCCAAGGGGGCCTCAAGATGACTTAAAATGATTTAAAGTAAGACAAAACCAGCATTAAAAAAAATTCCAAATCAAGATGTTTCTTTGCGATTGTTTCTTTTTTAACACATACATCTTTTTATTTATGCCAAGCTGAAGAATATTTTATTTGGAAGAAATTGTGAGGGACTGAGCCTTCAAATATAGATTCCGTCCAAGTTTATGAACGTCTATAAACACAAATGAAAGTGATTTGCAATCCTCAATTATATTAAATCATTATATGACATCAGATGTATTTAAAATGAACATTACTATTTTGTTGAAATTACCCAGCAGTAGAATAATTAAAGATCATCACTTCATTCGGATCTTGATGTCTGGATTTACATCATTTTATCTAAATTTGATTTGTCTATTTCCTCTATTTTGTACAGTGTTGTTTTATATATGTTGACGTTTGTGCAACGCTTATTTTTTTTACTGTTGCCCTCATTCTAAGATTCAATAAAGCAATAAGCCCCACGAAGCAGTGGGTTACAGTGCATTTTATAACAGCTAAGGGCGTTGTGGCACGATGCAAAGCGGAGTGCCTAAAACCTCTTTAGCTGTTATAAAATGCACTGTAACCCACTGCTTCGTGGGGCTTATTGCTTTTATAAAACGGTTATTCCATATCCGTAGCAAGGTTTTATAAAATGAAGTGATATTTAGGCTATGTAATGCGGTCATCCGTTATAAATCGGTGTATTTTATAACGGCTTAGATCTCGTCTCAACCAATCAGAATCAAGGACCAGAACTGACCGTTTTATAATATTTTTTTTACATTACAGCTAGTTGTGATGTTCATGCAAATGCAGAGAACAGAGATTAATGGAGGCGTTAATATCAGTACAGCGCCATAAATTGCAGCGTGCAGAAAATGTATAGAGGGCAGAGATGTGTAGTGAACATAACTAGAGCAAAACATACACAAATTTTTATGATATTAATATTGTGAGTTGGCCGGTGTGCAATCTTCCTCTGCTGAGATTGTTAATCGCTTGACAGCAAGTGATGTAAGTCTTAAGGTCTGAGTTCATCTGCTTGGGTGTGACCCTCTTTGGATCATGTCTGCTTTGTAACAGAACTGACCTTCATGATTCGCAAAAGTTCACACTGCAGTGCCATGTAAATTCATTAGGTTACGTTAATCGTTTGAGTTTGTCAGGAGGTCAAACCCTTAGTGGCATCCTCACGTACATTTCAGAACTCCTGATGCAGTAGCTGAAGTCTGTTTAATCCATTCTTCCTCATTACTCCTCCTGGTCCCCTGGCTAATTATCTGTTTTCATCTCATTTAAAGTTACTTCTTGAATGGGATGTTCGATAATCTATTTTCTTCACAAAATGTTATTCAGCCAAGAGCAAACCTTGAGGCAGCCCATCACAATATCAAATAGATTTTTCACAATCACTCTCCAACTGCCCTACAATGATGTATTGCTGTAAAGTTGCGTCAGGGCTGTGCTGTCAAAGCTCACCAAGGCTAACTGAAGGTTGTGGAGACGTTTGGGTTGGAAAGCTGTTCCTGATGTTTCCTCGTATTCCCAGTATCCACCAAACATTTCAGGTATACGACACATGCATTTATTGATAAGCAACTTTGGTAATAGAACCACGGGTTCCCAATTAAAATTCACTCCTAAATGGATTTTAATGTGGATAGACTGGTCACACTTGGCAGGAAATGCATGCTATGGAGATGCACGAGTGTATGAAATCCAACACAACATAATGTGTGTATTACTTTATTGTATTAATTTTCATGGGGTGTATCAGCTCACAGTTGTTTTAATTTTGTCATTTAAAAAGACAGAACGAGAAGATTCATTTGCACTCATTAAAACACCCTTCAAGCTAAACTAAACATGGCTTTTTCTGAACATGCTATCTAACATCATGAATTATTCAGTAGCGCTGGGTATCGGTGCATGCCTGCTTTAATTATAGAGTTCTCAAAACCTAGAAACTACTGCAGTGGTGCCATTTTAGATGGTGTGCACCAATTTAGACCTCTATGGGGACCCCTATGGGTCAAGAATATTAAGTACAGTATGAGATGTTCAACATAACTAATACCAACATATCTGTGGGGTTATAGTTACTGAACAGGGCACTAAATTGTGCCTAGATCTTTTATTTTAGAGATGCTCGATACTAAATTTTTCCACGGTAGTGATATTCAGTGTGATATCTGCCGATACCGATTCTGAAGATTACATAAATTCTAATTTCTTAACTTTCTGAATGTTATTAATTCATATAATGGCAATTAATATTGAACATCAAACTGGTGATGTTTCTTAAAGTCCCAGTGAAATAAAAAATTACAATTCCTATTTTTTCATGAAATAATGCAGCATTTATTGGAAATAGCTTACCAACGCAATATGAAATGAATGGGGGCAGCATGAGTTTCAAAGCCACAGAGTTCACTGCGCACTTTTATTCAAAAGACATAGACATGTACATAGCAAAACTTCATAGATTAAACACAACCTCTGGGGTTCTTTTAACGTGTATCAGTAAAGCAGTAACACTCAAATCTGGCTCGCGAGATCCATTTTCCTGCCGAGTTTAGCCCCAACTCTGATAAAACACACCTGATCAAAGTGTTCAAGAACATGTCGTGTTCGACTTAATGCGGGGATGTGCAGATTGCTTGGCGTATGACATTACACGATTCGATTGTTCAGGTGTGTTTTATCAGAGTTGGGGCTGAACTCCACAATAAAATGGATCTCGCGAGATTGGAGTATCACTGCAATAAAGGAACGGATAGCATTCCTGACCTGCACTATCCTGATATCTAACGTTACAACTACCTCATCAACTTTCCCTCGTCCTACTCCGGAGACTCTTTAAAAAGCCTACAAAAGCCTGGAGAGGTACAAATGGAAGCAGTCTAATTTTGTGATAAATATTCAATTTTGGAGTCTGCCGGCTAAAACTAGCTTTGTCTTCATTGAAAGAGTAAGTCATCTGTGTTGTTATCTAACGTAATCGACTCTAGCTGTCCTTGTTTGTATAGCCAGCATAGCTAAATTGTTGTAACTTTATAGTAGACATCATTCGTGAAATCAAAATAAAATGATTTCCCCTTTGTTTCCCCCGGCTGTGCTGGCATCCTGGTGCACAGCAACTGTACACCATGTTGAAATAGTAAGGTCTAAACAGTCTGGTTTTAAATGATTGTTCGGCCACTGTCGACATCAATGCTTCAGCCGCTCCAGCGCTCTCCTGAATGCCTGCCAAAATGGCGGAGTTTAGATTGCGTGACGTCAACCTCCAGAGCTCTATAGCCGATAGTGTGAAAAATTGGTCGACATATCGGTGCATTTCTAATTTTAACATATAAATAGGGATGTAAATCCTAATAAAGTATTGCATCATATCATCTCGTGATACGATACAATGTGATGCACGATAACAGATTTGTTTCCAAAATATGAACTTCAGAATTTCAGTTTTGTGATTTCAGTAACATTTGTAGGTTAAAGAGTTAATATCATTTAAGGTTTAATTAAACCATTTGTATGTAGATTAGTAAAACTTGAAAAGATCTGTCACAGAAGAGTAAAACCGTTGTTGTTTTTTAGCCAGAGAGCCAACGTGAACTTCTTGTGATAGTTCACCCAAAAATGAAAATTCTGTCATCACCCTCTTATGACTTTCTTTCTTCTGCAAAACACAAAATAAGGTTGAATGTTGGTATCCAAACAACATCAAATGTCAATACTGCCGTGGTTCGGTTACCAATGATTCTTTAAAATATCTTACTTTGTATTTCCAGAAGTCATATAGGTTAGAAATGAGAAGAGGGTGAGTAAATGGTGAAAATCAATTTTCCTTTTTGTGTGTACTATTCCTTTAAAGCAGCAAAAGCACAACAAAAAACATTTGAAGCGTTATATATGTTGATGCAGGTCACATGTTGGTAGCTCAACCAATAGGATTAAACAGACATAATATCAAACAACAGTCGCCATAGCTATGAGGCAGTTTTTTATTTTTTGTATTGCAATATATCAATATATTGTTTCAATAGTTATTTCAAAAGTTATACATTTTACATTAGCATGCATTATTTTTGTGGCAGGCATGAAAATTTTGAGCGCACTTTTGAATAAGCAGTAATGAACTTGTGTATAAATAAACACACATGGGGTTTTTCAAGCTGGGCTATTTTCTCAGTGTAGCTTTGATTGGCTTTGAGTTTTAGAGCGCAGCTGATGAGTAGGTCACAGTTGGAGCTCATAGCACCCAAAAGACTTATTGATCCTGAGCAAGCATCTGCCATAGAGCCCCTGGCCTTCATCCAGGCACGAACAGGACATGAGAAAAGGCCCATAAGGCCGTAAATATGGCTGCATCCATGAGGCAGACTTTTTTTGCATGAACATCCTTATCGGTTTCCACCATTGCCAAAGATTTCAGCCTGATGTTATTGACTGAACCAGCGGGGATCTAAGACCTTTCATGCCTGGCAGATGCTGTGGCCTGACAGGATCTCTGATGTGTGTTGAGACCACGGATGTTTTTTATTTTTCTGGAGATTAGAGCCACAACAGCAGGGGTTAAGACACGCTCCCACTTTGAGGTGGGATATTTGTTGGTAATTGAAATGTTTGATCTGCGGACAGTTGAGCAGAAAAGACTCTCCTCCGTGTCTTATCTTGCACCCTTGTGTGCAGCTTTGAAGTGTGACCCATTAGCCGTGTTCAGTGCTCTGATTGGCCGGTTTGAAGAGAATGCCACCGGTGGGGGAACGCGTGGCTCTCCGGAGCACCAGGGGTCAAAGCTTCCACACCAACCTTTGCAAAGAAAAAACTGGAGAGACTGATGTGGAAGAATACGTCCCGGAGCCTTCCATCTGAAAGAGCGAGAGATACATAAGTATATACATTAATAATGCAGTGCAAGATGGAGAATAGATGCTAAGTATGCTGACTATGCGGAAAGATCTTAAGAATGTATGAAGTAATAATAGACAGAGATTTACAATGAGCCAGGGATTCTACCCCCGGCATTTTGGGCTTCATGTATAAAACAAAGTGTAGTTGCGGACCGAGATGATAGATGCCAGGGTAGAGGGCCATGGGGCTGAGGGGTGAGGTTCATTTTCTTGTTGGGTTCAGTGGCCAGATAAAAAATGACTTTATTTGTATAATGGTTCTTCATGTGAATTGACTGTCAATGTTTGTTATTGTGCACCATATGAATGTGCTGACAAAGGACTCACAGCCTGGGCTGTACTGGTTATATTTCAAGCCTGGTTTAATCTACAAAGTGAGTTTTTACTGTTGCTGTCAGTGGGAATGTCTATTCTATGGTTATGTCCAGTTAAGAAATTCAGCTTTTGCATTGGCATGTAAATAAAACACTAGTTTGCTGGTAACTTGAAACATGGTTTAAGCCAAATTGTAAAAAACTAATTAAATTAAATATAAAATAAGAAAATCTAAAACAAAACAAATGCAACATAAAATCAAATAAAGTAATAAAATATTTATTATAAAAAATAAAAATCAAGTATAATACAAAATAGTGTGTCATAGGAGAAAATATATATTTAATAAATGTACTGTATGGCCGGGTGTAATAATACAAATAAAAATAAATAAAGGTTGTAATTCAGATGTTTTTCTCCTTGTTTCGCCTTGTCTTATTAAAAAAGTAAAAGTGATATGTTTCTTAACATTTTTTTTGTCTTTTCCTCAATTACAATTTCCTCCTTTATTTTCCATCATTAGCTTTAAATGCATTTTTTCCTCTTTTTTTTTCAAAGCCTTCCTATTCCTGATCTTATCTTGTCTTCCAATTCTCACTTTGAGCTTTCGTATAATAAGATACATCAATCAAATAAACTCACATATCAAGATGTCTCGATCTTCGCTCCAAAAGCGGCACAGACTCACTTTTGGAGCGTAATCAGATTGTGAAACCTGCTAAATGACACAGCATGGAACTCCGGCAGAACATGACTCGCCGGTCAGCGATGTAACAAATGGGCTATTATTTAGCTATCAATTGTGCCGAGCTGATGTCAGCTAATTTCAGAACCCTTTGCCATCAGTTTAGGTGAGGGGCAGGTGCTCATTGATCATGTCAGAATGTCTTACACGGTGCGTGAGCTCTAATGTAGAGATGAACCGTGACAAAGAGGCCTGTCTTTACTTTCCTCTGTTTTATTACTTTATTTAGATTTCTTTGTTCCTGATGTCGGTTGTGGTTTTTTGTCTTATTTTTATGTGAGTGCTTAATCCTCACTGCTGAGTGTTTCCCCAGAGGCCTTGGTCATTTATTTCATAGCACTCAGGAAAATGGTACAGTAGATGAAATGTAGAGTTGTCGGAAATGGGTTTCTGTATATAATGGAGATTTGCTGAAAGAGGCACAGGTTTGAAAGCTCATTTAACGGAGAGAAATTGTGTTCAGTGTGTTCAATACACAGTAATGCTATACAGCCTATTTTCTCTGTTATATAAAGAGATGTTTAAAGATTATTCTTGTTTATAAATGAAATACTGTACTTATACACTTTGATATCGTTGTATGTTCTCTTTCTCATAGATTTGGACTTTAGGCATTTCTGGAGCTGGAGTTCATTTGAAGACTATCTGATCTTCTGTTTCGGCTTCACGCTGCTTTGTGCTTTTATAACGTTCGTCTTTCTGGACTGGGTTCTGTTTGTGGAGGCTTTGGGCTCTTTGGCTGTGATGTTTGAAGCCATGCTGGGCCTTCCTCAACTGCTTCAGAACTACAATAACAGATCTACTCGAGGCATGAGGTGAGATTAATTTCATTTTGGCTTTATTTCATGTTGATTGTGTGTTTTTTCTAAGCTTTCGTATTTATTTACCAATATGTATGCACTATACACACAAATATTTCTAGCCTGTCTTGGTGATGGATATCTTCCACTCATACATGTTGAAGGACAGCGTTGATAACATGCTGAAACGTGTCTCCAAAGGATGCACCGACAATGAATTTACACACAAACACAGATGGCAGTAATCGGTCGAGGGCTGCTGACGCCTGCAGACACTATGAAATCGCATCAGGGGCGAGAGCATTACACACACTACACAGCAGCGAAACATTCATTCATAAAAGATGGATTTGGAGAGGAACGCCATTTACATTAGCTTCCATTTCGCCTCTTTCAGCCTAAACTGTGCTCACAATGTTTAATTTGGCTCATAAAGGGACGCCTAGAGCATGTTTCACACTGAGCTCTGCGGAGCAGACCAAAAGATGGAGAGTGGGTACAGAAAGGAAAAGATATTGAGCTGTGATTATTACGCAGGCTGAGACCTGGGCTAAAGATATTCGATTTGCTTTAAATTCTATCTGGGTATTATTTTGGATTTTTTAAAGGTCCATTAAGGTCAACTTTGTTTCTAAGCAAGGAGACTTTGGGTTCGAGCAGATTGGGCTGTAACATTAATTAACAAGCTCATTACGCTGTCTAATGTTAATTGTCATCATTATATGATTGTAATGAATGATGTCTCTGGTGGAGCGTGTCCTGCTAACAATTACTGCGTGTGAATTTAACCTCGTCACCTTCTTGCCTGCCGTGGCACAGATGACATTAACACATATAAGTCAACCAATGAGCAAAGACTACTGCGGTATGTTGTCTCATATGACACTGTATAGGCTGTACCAGGTTTCTGAGCTGTTAATGCCTTATTAAAAGAAGTAAGGGTGCTTAAAAGGTTCTTTACAGCGATGCCATTGAATAATTTTTGGTTCCATAAAGAAACATCAAGTCAAACGTTCTTTAAAGAACCATCTCTTTCTTACCTTTTTGTAATCGGAGGCTCACTCCGTGTCACTCCGTGTCTATACTCCGGATGCGGCGCGACATGATAGAAGACAATAGAACGCATTATAGCCCATTATATTTTTACATTTTGACTGGATGTGGCTCGACGCGACACGACAAACCCATTAAAGGGGTGATATGACACTGCTGATACAAATATTATGGTTTGTTTTAGATGTAATGCAATGTGTATACACGATTTAAGGTTCAAAACCGCTGTATTTTCCACATACAGTGCATGTTTGTATCTCCTCTTTGCCCTGCCTCTCTGAAACGAGCAGATTTTTTACAAAGCTCATCGCTCTGAAAAGCGAGGTGTGCTATGATTGGCCAGTTCACCAGTGCGTAGTGATTGGTCAAATACTGCAAGCGTGTGACCGGAAATGTAACGCTTTTTGCCATAATTGGAACATCAGGTTCCAAAGCAATTGTACTGACAGGGTAGGTCTTAGTCCAATCATACCACGAACTGGCGTAGACTTGTGGGGGTGTGGTTACACGAGGTGTTTCAGGCAGGTCTGGGTGAGCATTCGCTTTTAGATAGAATGCATCTTTTGTTCCGACACTTTCATTTGTGCAATTTTACGTGTCTAATACATGCATGGGCAACTTATAACACACCAAAGACACAGAAAAACACGTTGAACACATATGACCCCTTTAAGAACAAGCAGTTGTCGTGTCGTGTCGCGTCCGGTGTAGACACGGTATAAAGGTTCTATATGGAACCATTTAGACAAAAAGTTTCTTCTATGGCATCGTGAAGCACCTTTATTTTTAATGTACAGTATAGGTTGAATTCCCAATAAATCACTTTCATCTTCATTAAAATTATATCAGCAGCATACAGTAACAATGAAAAAAATTCTTACTATATGTTTTTATCATCTTATGCTTGAATGTTTTCAAACCTGATATTACCTGATAATACTATAGTTCTGTAAACTTAAGCAACGGACTGCTGCCAAAAGAGATAGTTTGCAATTTTAGATGCAAACAGTCACTACAAAATTATGCGTTGAGGCCACTTTTTTGTTACAGTGTTCCTGATTTTTACATTTAAGTTGTGAAATGTGGTCTTACACTTTTGGACCTCACTGTATCTATAGGACTCTTTGAATGCATTCCAGTCCGCATTCTCTCTAGCTCTGTTCCAAAACCTAATGAGCTGCCTTCTGCCTTTTTAGGCAACATCTTTGAAATGGATCCTCATAAATGACTGATTTGGAACGCTGTACATAGACAGCAGCTTTGTGCCCCACACATGAAGCACAGAGGACACTTCTAAATAGCAAAATAAGTTTGCATTTCAATAAGTTGTAACTAACTTTTCAACATTGAATGTAATATTACGCTATATTTGTAGACATATCTCTCATTGCATCTGCCGTCTTTGGTGGACTAAGCTTGATGCAGTGCATTATGGGATTGCCTACTGGTTACATGTGCATACATGTGATGCAACCTTAGATTTTGGCCAAAATTAAATATCCCGCAAATAAGACCTTTTAGAGGAATGTGTTTCCTGTGCTGTTTAAGTACCTGAATAGATTTTGGAGCAGTGTTTTGAGTTGTGACCTTGTAAAGAGATGTTTACAGCATATGAGCAAAGATATTAATATTAATGCGTCACTGCCATTGAAATGAATGGGGAGGAACGCAACGCTCAATATGGCCGCCCTAGCGAAGCTTTGCACATGCGTAGTATCTAAAGCAACATCATTTTAAAAAATATATATTTTATTTGTTTTAAGCACAATTTGATCATAGGAAACAAACGTTATGGTACAGTTTACGTCATTTTTAAATGTTGTTTAATTAGGATTTTAGCCGTCGATTGTTGGAATATCAGTATTCCCATTCACTTTGATATGAGGTTATATGGTTGTCTACACATCAGTACCTTCTCCAGTGACACATGCAAGACTGTCTTTAACAAGACCAGCCATCCACAGCCCCCCACAGTCCACTGAAGATGGGCGGATCCAAACTGTGTCCTTAAGCCAGACATTTATTGAACCTGAAGGATTTAAATGGTCCTCTGTCTATTTGACCTTCTTTTCTCCTCATTTGAACTTCTTGTTAAGCCTTTGTTCACTTGTGCTAAATAATGTTGAAATTCTTGTTTCTCTGGTATACACACAGATGTAAGCACAGGGTATAGTGAGAAGTGTGTGTATCTGTGTGAGCTTCAGACTGTGACAGACAGTAATGGACCGAGCATTCGGTGACATGCTGTGTCCCCTGTCCCATGAGGCCTCACTCCTTTTTTCAAGCTCTGAAAAGCCCTCAGACTTTTTGACAACGTCTTTTTTGTGACTTAACATTTGTATTTTTACAGAAATTGATGTTTTTGAACCCTGCGCACACCAGAAGGCGCTGACCCTATTTTATTTAAAGTTTCATCTCCAACCCATAATGTGTGTGTCTGACAGTTATATCTGGTGTGAATAACATTACAAATTGGTGTGAATATGTGTGGGTATGTTCTTTAATGATGCTTCTAATTATGAAGATATTATGACTCAGAGAAAATGGAGTCTCATGGCAACACACACACACAGACATTATCCTTGTTTTAGGATATCTTTTTCCTCCATCTGATGCAAGGAAAGACCTCAGTTTCTAGATACTGTAGATATATAGATGGATGGATGGTTAGATAGATGTGCATGAGATCGTATTAATTTATACAAATTAACCACCTTGTAAAATAGTTATGAATTGCTATGAGATTGTGTTGTACAGTATACACTTTATATGCATATGAATATTTTGCAAGCACTGTTATTAATCGCTTAAATTAGAAACCAAACAGGCATTACACAGCTGCTGCGGCTGTCTGTCACCTCAATTTCAAGTTCAGTCAGCTCCACTGGAGTTTCCAAAAAAAGTTGAGGAAAAAGTTTGAGACACTCAGCACTAGCGAGGGTGAAAGCAAGTTTCTGGGGTTTGGGCTTCGTGCTAAGTCAAGGATGTAGTTAGCATCGGGAACCCCGCTGTGTTGATGAAGCCGAGAGTGCTGTAATCTGTCTCCTTAACAAGCAGTGACACGCAGCCAGATGCTCCCATGAGACCGAGCTTCGCCATGGGCCTCGCTGCTCACACAGAGCCCTGATCGGCCCTGATTACCCCTGGGAGTTTTACGCTCGTAGGAAACATTTTTTCGTATTCATAAAAGATAAGGAAGCTGTGGATGTAACTTACCTAAACGGGGTATCTGGGGAATCGAAACTCACACTTTTAGCATAGATGCTGGTGAACTTTTCTGATTAGTTTTGGCCACCGTTGTAGCAACTGGTGAAAGCTATTTATCTTTTTGTTTTCTGTGTGTGTATGAGATTTAACGTTATCAAACAGTGCTGACCATCACAGGTGGCAAATATTTATGATTGGTAGTGAATGCATGCTACAAGCAAGAAATGCATTATCAACATAACATTTTGCAGAAATACTGATGGATGCTGTGATACTTATGTGATATTTTTTTCTGGATATATGTCAACATGCCAAGAATATACACTATATTTTGGACCTGTAACTATTGTTTAAGAGCAGTATGTCAAACAGGATTATGCGAAAATGAATGTAGTATGAATAATTTTATTTCAGTTGTCAACTTTATACATTGTACTATGAGTAACTGCAAATACATGTCGGTTTACTCTCATTACAGTATAGGTAGACCTTATAGAGTTAGGGGTTGGGGAAAATAATTCTTATATTTGTGAAAACCAAGTCATTTTAACATAAATCATGCTACATAATGTAAAGAACATTCTATAAAAATATGACCTTTATATCTTTAATATTGATATGGCCAAACATAGAAATCAATGGTTGAAATTAATGGTTGAAATCAAACTTTGAAAATCTGAGCAAATGTCTTTGTGTATTTTAGCCTTTAGTCTCTTAAAAAAAGGTGCAGCAATGGCATAGAAGAACTATTTGGTTTTCCAACGAACCATTCTCTCAAAGGTTCTTATACAGTAAGAACCATTTCTTACTTTGTAATAGTCTAAAGAACCCTTTTCCAACACAAAGATCTTTTTGTGAAACAGAAAGGAACTTTGAATGTTAAAGGCTCTTAATGGAACCATTTAGTTAAAAAAATTATTCTATGTCATCATGAAGCACCTTTATTTTTAAGAGTGTATACGTGAAATACTTGTTTAAAAGTAAAATGGTCAGCCGAGCGAGGTCACAGGTTCGAACCTTGCTGAAATAACTTTTTTTTCTCTTTTAAACCAATTATAAGTATGTCAAACCACAGCATCTCACAGTCTGGAAACAGCAAGACTCAACCTCCTCGAGGCTGAAATCCACCCTGCAGTGAATATCACCGTAATGGACATTTCTTATTTCATTTCAAAGCCACACAACATATTGACTGCTATAAAGAGTGTAAGTTATGACGGTTCAGGCCTTTCCTAGGAAGCAAAATGTAGAGACCGGACCTCATGTAACTTTAATTGAATACCTCCTGCCCGGAGGCACTCAAACAAACAGAAGTTTGTGAGCACAGCTGCTGGTGTGCAGTTGTTGGCAGTCGTGTCTGGGTTAATTAGAGAAGAGAAAGCCATTGGAGTGCATCCCCAGATGACCCAAGGTGAGAGGCAGTACTCCGGCTTCCTGCACAGCCCCATTGATCAGGAAGAGCTGTGAGATTGAATTAGAGAACCCGTTAGCTGCCATGACTTGCCAGGACGTGTACGGCAACAGATTTATTTACGTTCCCTTCCGGGCAAGGCACAGAGGAGAAGAACGAGGAACATAAGAGAATGTACGACAGGTTTCTAGAGGAACCATCTGTTTTTCAAGTTGATTTGCGTATTTATATGACTTTGCGCATCTCCTAATGGGTTTGTGAGCTACACCATCCATACCAAATGTACTGTATCACTTATCATGTACCACTGGGACTGTTTTAGTGTCCAACCCTGCTGATTTATTGGGCTCTCGAACACTCCAAGCTATCCAAAGCACATCACGGATGCACTCTGTGTATTTCCCAACTGTTCGGATTGGGTACTTTTTGATCTAAATCCAATGATCTGTGTGAGGTTGTTTGTGAGCCATATGGTCGAGAAACATATAACTGGGTTTGAGGGCTTACTTGCTTTTTCATGTGTATTTTTCTTTCACTTGCTCTGGGAGGATTAGTTTAAGAATTCTGGCTGTTTCTCTTTTTGTTTGGTGGAGACAGATTCCGTTCAGTATGTTTGCAAACTCGCTTGTGTTTGAGCCGACTGGATCGATCTACATGCATATATATATATATTTTGTTGAGGGTGGCATCTTTTTTCCCCTAGACGACCTTTGATTTATCCTTCCCATCAGCCCTTCAGTTGTGCTGGAGTTTGGTCGAGCCCAGTACATGAGCGGTTAGTACTTGAGCATCTCTGACAGGTTGTTGTTTTCATTTAAATGTTCTCGCTATTGGCGAAGAATGACTGGAAGCATGTCTGGCTTGTTTGACTCCCTTTTCACTCACTTTGTGAACATTTGTACCATCGGAGGATGAGAGGTTCTCCTGCGAGGTGGACTCTGAACTGCATCAGAAGCTTCTCTGGTTACGGTTTATCCCTCCATCAATATGAAGCCCAGAAGAAGAAACCAGAGAGACTGAGGTGAAACCAGAGAGACTGATGTGTCGATGCTGTCTGGAGCAGATCTTCAGGATGTTGCTCATACTCAGATGTCTTTGCCAAATACCAAAACTGAAATCCCATCACAAGCCCAGCACACTCGTTTTGTGTCTTACCTTTCTTTCTTTCTTTCTTTCTTTCTTTCTTTTTCTTTCTTCCCTTCTTTTTTCTTTCTTCCTTTCCTTTCTTCCTTCCTTACTTCTTTCCTTACTTCCTTATGAATCAATCCATCCATATCTTTTTGTTTTCTTTCTTCCTTCCTTCCGTTCTTTCTTTCTTCATTCCTTCCTTCTGTCCGTCTGTGTTTGATAGCTTTCTTTCTTTCTTTCTTTCTTTCTTTCTTTCTTTCTTTCTTTCTTTCTTTCTTTCTTTCTTTCTTTCTTTCTTTCTTTCTTTCTGTGTTTGATATCTTTTGATGTTTTCTCTCTATCTTTCTTTCTTATGTCTGTCTGTTTACTTTATTTTTTTCTTTCTTTCTTCCTTCCATCTGTCCATCCCCCGTCTATGTTTGATATCTTTTCATGTTTTCTTTCTTTCTTTCTTCCTTCCTTACTTCCTTCCTTATCTATCCGCCTGTTTGTGTTTGATATTTTTTTATGTCTTTTTTTATTTCTTTCTTTCCATTTTCTTTCTTTCTTTCTTTCTTCCCTTCATTTTTCTTTCTTTCTTTCTTTCTTTCTTTCTTTCTTTCCTTCTTTCTTTCCTTCTTTCTTTCTTTCTTTCTTTCTTTCTTTCTTTCTTTCTTTCTTCCTTCCTTCCTTCCTCCTGTCCATCCATTCGTCCGTCTGTGTTTGATATCTTTTGATGTTTTCTTCCTTCCTTTCTTACTGTTCAGTGTGGAGGTGAGAGTGTCAGGTTGAAGAGGATCAATTGAAGGCTTGTCAGGGTTGAGTACAGAGCTGTTCAGTGTGGACCGGGAGTGCTGTAACTGTGGCTTCACTTCTCTTAATCAATGCAATAATCACACAGGCCCTGCGGCTCCGCTCGCTGTTTGCTGAGCATTTCTTTCATCTGCTGTCAATCTGCAGAGGGCTCGCAAGAGAAGGAGAGATGGGAGAAAATGCGCATTTCATTTTCAGGAACAAGAAAGGTTGTGTTTGAATGAGTGTTTGGGAACAATCTGAAGACTTTCTGTTCTCTGGGCAAAAGATGGTGTCTCTGTTGTGTGGCACTGCTACTGGGAGTGCTCTTGTACAGACGACCCACCCTCCTTAATTACCTCATTAATGTTTCATCCTCATAACAGTGATTGGAGATGGTCTCTGGAGCAATGCAAGAGGAGAACTTAGAGAGAGAGAGAGAGAGAGAGAGAAAGGAGTGTAGAATGAAAGGATGTTTTTCTCTAGACGCTTTCACCTTCCTTTACATACAGTATTTCCTAATTTCACAATCCTCCTGTTAAAACTAAACAATGCAAAGAATGACGGTGAACTTTTGTGTTCATCATTGAAGAGACATGGTAGAAATGTGCCATTTCATTACTGTACTGTAAATGTCTGCCTCGCCAGCCTGATGTTGTGTGAAAGACTCATTTCTCTTGTCGTAAATCCCACCAGGAGGGTGGGAAGTCCTATACCCATCTCTCACTGTCTGTGACAGCTGATGTATAGTCTGCACTCATCCTCAGACCATCTTTCTTTCTCATTCCACTCGGATGAAATGAATGAACTCATTCAGCATAAATACTGCTGGAATAGAAGGATGTATGGCAGGTGGTGTTGTCAGGGAATGCAGTGTATCTCCCTGTCTTAGGACATTTTGGCTGTTTCTGTAAGTTTTTTAAACTTTTTCAAGGACTTGCAAGGTAAAAGGACGATTTGTAATTTCAAAATGTTGTGTTTTGAAAGGTCATCCCCTTACAGTATAGGCGTTTTGTTGCTTTTGTGACTACCTTGGAGCAGGATGATGAATATGCATGATGTATTCACTAAGATTTAGCTGGTAATGCAAAATTAAGCCACATTGTGAATATATTAAGATTTTTATTTTGCCATTAAGATTCTTAATTAATTTGAATGCAGGCTGTCGTTTTCAGGGAATCATGCCAGATACTCTAACTTAATACATTTGTGTAGTTTTTAGTAAGAAAAGTTTCCAAAAGTAACAAATTTCACCCAACATTTTTTGAAAAATATGTTCATATAAATTAATATAAATAAAAATGTACTTATATTAATTAAATATTATATCTTGTGGTCAGTTTTCAAAGGTTAAAGTGATTGTTTCTTAGGCTGACAACTTTAACTTTTGCGAGCCATTTCAGAGCAAATACAAAAGTAAAAGCTAAATGTACATTTTTATGCATAAAGGGAACAAATGAGCCTGTTTAAAGCTGAGAGATTTTTCTGAGCCATTATACGGTAGAAGTTTGGAAATGGTTTTATGCATTGCAGTGAACCTAAATGCTAAAGTATCTCTCCCATTCAGATTTTTGATATAAATTGAATAATTGCCTCCTCTATATTCAATTAAGTGTAACAGAAATTTGCACCTGACTGCATTTGATAGCGCAAGACTCATGCATTATATGTATACCTGTGCGAGATTTACAGATGTATGGCTATATCAAGAGGTGGACAGGACATTGTACGATACATTAGTCTGATGTATTGGTGCCGCTTTGAAAAGATTTCGAATGAGGTCCATTTATCAAAACTTTGAAGCTGAACGGGGTTCTTTCTAACTTATGTGAGACTTTTACATGATGCCCTTTCAGGATTGCCTCAGTAAATTTTCTCTCTTTCCTTTTTCAGTGTAAAGATGGTGCTTCTATGGACTGCAGGTGACATCTTTAAGACCACATACTTTGTGATCAATGAAAGCCCCACACAGTTTCTGGTCTGTGGTTCAGTGCAGATCCTGATTGACATTGCCATTCTGGTCCAGGTGGGATACTATGGCCAAGACTCCAGAAGCAAACTGGGCTGACCTCACATTTGAACGATAATGATGAGGTTCACCACTCCTAAATGAGGACATACAGTACTACGTTACATGCCTGTTGCAAAACTGTGCTGTTACTTTTTCCAATGTTTTTTAGTGAGAAAATGCATGTACTGGGGTCTATAAACCTGACATGGTTGCTTAATTTGAAAGCATATGGAATCTATATTTGTAAACATTTTTCATTGGAAATGATATTAGCATAGAGTTGCATTAAACAATTAATGTGCTCTTAAATGACAAAATACACTAAAGCTGGGTTGGACTTTGCAAAACCTTATAATCCGTGTTATCCTATTGTGATTTGGGAATCACAACAATCCAATTGTGTTGTACAATTTGACTTTTTGTACAAAGTTAACACGGTTAGATTTGATTTGTGATCAAGAAATCATGCAGAATCTTACATACATTTCATGTTTTATGTGTTGTAATTATTAATCTAGGTTTTTATTAGGTTTCAAGTAGTTTTTGCTCTCAGTTTTTCAATGTGCAGGCCTTTAGACCCCATTATTTATTTACATTTTTATGTCACAAACACACCTGTGTTTATGTACGTTTCCTCCTAAGGTTATTTCTCTTACCAAATGACCGTTCACTTTGTTATGTTTGGGATATTTGTCTGTTTACCAGCATTTGGGAGAGCTGCTACATTCTCAGTGCAGCTGAACCACTGGGAAATTTAGGAGCATGTGCCAATTGCATCCCAAACTCAATTCAAACTGCTAGCTCATTTATCAACAATTTGTTGTCCTTTTTTTCATTTAAGAGCACTTACACACTGTTACTTGCAAAGTTGCACACAAAAGGCTGCATATTAAACAGCATATTGATGTTAGACTTTTAAACCCAAGTCCATTTCCTGATTTATGGTTTTATTGCCTAATTTTAATTACCTGCATAATATTAGTGAAAATGCATGAAGGGCGTGCCATAAATATATAATGTAAAAATGATATATCAAATTGGATTGCATTGCTAACATAAAAAACGATGGATTAGTTGTGTTTTATTATTCACATAGATCAATAGTCCCAGGAAGTAATTTCACTAAAAGATTGTGGAAAAGGTATTGTGGAATTGTATTGTGGATTATAAGTGGAAAGGTATTGTGGAATTGTCCGACTGCACTGGATACCCCTGTGATATTACACAACAAAAAAGCCAATGATGGACAAACGTTGAGTAATCTTGGGTTGATAGCCTTCTTTGTCCTCCAAAGATGACATCTCCGCCTGACTATTACCAGTCTTATATCATCCATATGTTTGTCCAAGCACATTACGCCAAGATGAAGGGCAATCTGCACAGAAATTGACATTTGGACTGTTTTCATGTTTCAAGTTAATGAAGCTGGTGATAAACGTACAGTCACCTCAGTTTGACTCATAGTGTAGTTGATCAGTTCTGATGATCTCTCATCGTAAAACAGTCCCACTCCATTAAGTTACCATTCACACACCGTGAGGCATGTATTTTGTCACTGCAAAATAATGTTACTTTAGCTTTAAATCCTGCTTTAGCATTTTAGCGCTACTCAGGGGGATATAAATGTGGCCTTTGAAAAGCAGTTTTAGATTCCATCTTGGTTTTTGTTTTGGCTCCGTCTCTTTGCACCGTCTGGCTTATATTTCACACTAACATGGAGCTATTAAGCCTGGTGGCTCCCTTAGCATGTGGTTATTATGGATGATTCCATAGCTTCGGTCTCTCAGCTGTTTCCTATCTGCATGGGCAGGTTTTATCGGCTTTAGTTGTTATTGTGGTAGGGCTGTGTGTGAGGGAAATCTTTGCTCTGTTGTGCTGTTAATCTCCTCAACATTATCAGCAGCTATATCTGGCCCCAGCAAATCTTAAAACTAATATCACATATATTCACATGAAACTATAAAACATGTCTGTCCAGTCAAACTGTGCCATCTCAGGTGTTGCTCTTTAAAGTCTCAGGAGACATGATGCAGTATATCTGTTTTGTGTGTTTTAAGTATTCAATTTGTCTTTCTGATGTCTCTTCTAAAGTTATACAAATAGTATTATTGGAATTAAATTATGTAGATTAAGGGTAGAGGCAAGGGGTAATCCACAGCTAGCCGTGGGTTAAAGGGTTTTTACGGAGGGTTTTTACAGAGGGTGGTTGCCTCTGCGAAGTGCATTAAAATCCTTTAACGCACGGCTAGCTGTGGATTATCCCGCTTATACCATGGTCATTTGCCAAGTTAAAGCTGTTATTGATGTCTACAGTGTCATTTTAGATCAAACAGGTGAAAATGACATTTATTTTCGTCAGTTCATTTTAAATGTGATCAAAGTGACTGGAGCTACCCGTGCGTTAAAGGGTTTTAATGCACACCTTCCAGCCAATCAGAATCGAGTATTCAAAAAGACCATGGTATAAAGCCATTGAATGAAAAGCATGTCTCAGATTTAATGAACGTTGAAGAGAGTTGTTGTGATTCTGATTGCAGATTTTTGTATCGTGGCATACACTGTAAAAAACTGTAATTTTACCTTTTTATTTGATAGAATTTTCACGTATTTATGAAATGCAGTAAAATATAGAAATAAACAGCAAATTGACAAGTTTAGTGTACGATAATATGAAATACATGTCATTTTAAAAACTCTGCCAAAATATTTGTTTTTTATGGGATTCTTTACAGTGTATGTGAGCACAATCTGAGAAATTAGGCTACTAAACATCTGAGAGACTGGAGAGAAGTCCATACAGGTATTTGTACTCCTTGTTATCTCTGTTGTTGTCTATGAGAAACAGTTGAGATATTAAAAGAGTTTTTTATTTTTTCCCTTTCCTTTGGGTCAGTTCTTTTCTGTACCTGTCTTGAACCCAAATCCTACATTTCTTGTTATATAAAGACATTCAAGTTTTTTTAAACAATTATGCATATCTTTCTATTGTATTGTATAAATTCATGTTTATCAATTTCAGTTTTGTTAGTTGCACATGACCGGTAAATAGCTTTGCCAAGCTCAGTCATTTTCTCATCTTTGGTAAGGAAATCGCTCTGATAAGCAAGATAATGGTCTATTATGTGTTTAATGTTGTGAGATAATGACCATTTAATGTTACCTTAATGTTCTGAATGTTTTTGTCTTTTAAGTCATGTCAGAAAAGCACCATGCAATTTGAGATAAAAAACAAGTCTTCTTTATGAATACAGTTTTTAAATATAACAATATCAGCCTATGGAACTGTCGGATGGGATGTGTTTGCTACTGTATATTTGTCATATATACAAATTATTGGGATAAAATATTACTGTATAAAAGCATTTGTTTTTTATTTAAGAGAAACAACACACAATTCTCTGTTCTACTTCTATTTTAAATAACGTTTTTATTATTTATTCTTATTGTTATTCTACAGCTTGCAAGCCTACATTGTCTGCCTGTTTTGAAGCACGATCTGTATTGCTTGTTGAATTCTCAAGACTTGATGTTAACTGAATTGTTTGGATTTGCAAAGCTCCAGCAACATACTTTATTTATATAACATCTACTGCATGATTGCCCATTTTAAATTAAATGTAAATTGCCTGTGTGACCAGTGTAGTGGGGTGTAAAATTGAAAACTCATATTCCATTCGTTCCTGATTCTGTACTCTGGGTGTGAGGCAAGTGTCATTTCTGGATAATAAAGAGTTTCACTGATCCAAAAGTGTTAAGCTCTACCACGTTCTGACCCACAGTCCTGAAGTTCACTGTACTGAACTTGGTGGCTTAACATACATTGGGTTCTAGCAGTGGGGGGGGGTGGGGGGGTCTCAGTATGAAATATTCAATGATGCAGGGAAAACTAGATTATGGATGAGAGACTAAGTCTGCTTGGATACCTGTATCCATTAATGTCCCATACATTAATGATACGGTACAGAATGTCAAATGAAAAACTGAGGATTTTGGGTGTTCCTGCGTGACCCTGGGGACGAGGACATTTGGGTGGGCGGTACAGCAGCCTGATGCAGCAACAGGATTAAGTTATCACATTTGCTCATTTTTTATCTCCTACTGTAGACACAGTCCATTACAATGATGAAAACCGACGATTCAGATTTCAAATGCCCTGCCAGCACAAAGAAAATCAAGGACTGACAAGCAAGTTTTTATTTTTCATGTTTGATATGACTTGGATTGTTGTGAAAAATGTTTTTAGTGTGAATCTCACAAAACATGTCTAGCCCACCGCAGTTAAAGTTTTGATTTCAGATTATTGTAGTTTTATTAATATTGTTTTTCACATTAATTTTAGTTTAATTTTTAGCCATTTTGTAATGTGCTCATTTTATTATTTAGTTTAGTTTCATTGATTTTCAGATAATAATTTTATTGCCTCAGCTGATACTTAGGCAAATTTTCATTTTGTCTTTCAAATAATATACAGTATAGGCTGGCATTTTATTTGATTTTAATTAACAGAAATGTTTTAATAGTTTTAGTGAACTGTAATAACCTTGATGCCCACATCATATTGTATACATCCTTGAATCTATAAATTAAAAAAGAAATATTTTGCTTAAATGGCAAAAAATATATTTTAAATCTATTAAATTATGTATTTAGTATTTAGAAGCTGATTTACTTTAATTTGTCTATAGTTTTTTTTTTCAATTATTTGTATTCTCTTTTATTCTAGAATTTTGTACAACTTGCACATACATTTTTATCTAAACATGTTTTCGAGTCCCTTTATTCATTTATTTGTACTTAAGTCATTTTTGTCCTCCATACATAGCAACCAATCCCCTGTAAAATATGTTGAGATTTCTGTGAAGGACAGGTAATTTTTCTGATAGTATCTATGCTGTTCTTTTAAGTTGTGTTTAAGATGTCCAGATAAAATCTTGCACAGCCATTGCCTGACCTGATTTGAGTTATGGTACATTTGTCCATGTACCATGTAGATGTTTTTTATCCATTTGCCAGCTTTTTGCGTTATCGGTGGCACGATTGATGTTTTTATTAACTTCCTTTTATAGACGGGGATGCACGTGAAATGTGGCCAAGGGGACATGGTCCTTCAGCGTAGTGTATATTACCTAACTGTAGTGTCATATTTCCCAGAACATTAGCTTTTTTGATAAGGTCAGAATGTCACAAAGTATGTACTATGAATTCAGTGCTTTCTGAGGTTTCGAGAGTGCTGCATGTTGGCCTAGATACGTACAGTTAGCGGTGATGTGTTTTAGATGTTTTAGAAATAATGTGGGTTGGAGATTTTTTCCCTAATTACGAAGTGTCTGCTAATGCAGTCAAAGGGTCACACTATACTTTAGCTCGTCACATGGGATACCATTACAGATACCATTACAGTACATGTGTGTGCACGTGACACAACCATATGAAGACTGTTCCTGCATGCAGCTTCAACCAATCATTTGAACCATAATCGTAAGTACTGACCCATAGTTTGAGAATGAATGTCTTTCATTCAAGTCTACTCATCTGGATGAGAAAATCTCATTAGAAATGTTAGAAGTAGTTGAATGAGGGATAGGGAGTATGACCTCATCATTTATTTACTATACCCGAATGTCCTTCAAAGCCTGTATGACTTTTTTTCTGTGGAACAGAACAGAAGATATTTTGAGAAATGTCTTCGTGGTTTTGTGGCCATACAATGAGGTCTAATGTTATTTGGTTACCAACATTCTTAAAAATATCTTCTTTTGTGTTTTGCAGAAAAAAGAAAGTCATGCTTGTTTGAAATGACACGAGGCTGAGTAAATGATAAAATATTTTTCATTTTGGGTGAACTATCCCTTTTACATTTGATCGATTTGCAGATGCTTTTATCCAAACCAATATAATATTTAAAACTAAATGCATATGTAAGGGGTTATCCACAGCTAGCCATGCGTTAAAGGGTTTTAATGCACGACGTGGAGGCCAAGAACCACCCGACGCGAAGCAATATTTTAACGCACGGCTAAACTTCAAATGTAATCAAACTTACTGGAGCTACCTGTGCGTTAAAGGGTTTTAATGCACACCTTCCAGCCAATCAGAATCGAGTATTCAAAAAGACTATGGTATAATTACAGTATTGTGGTATGAACGGCTAAATTTAGCTTACATGGACCATCACCCTTTAAGAAAACCATTGCCGTATAAAAACAATAATTTGAGCAGGCTTTGTACGAATACTGGGTTCATTATGTTATAAAGAGACCCTGGGGTTCTATTTGTCTTAAACTCTCATAAACGGCCCTTTCAGTCTGCCCAGGTTAAATTATTCAATCTGTTAACGTAATGAGAATGTCTCACGCAACAGAAGAGGCTGAAATATCCTCCGCATCGCTGCTCTACAGCTGACAGACTGCTGCAAAGTTCAGCCCAGCCGCATGGGATGCATTTTTTATCCGACCGACGTCACACCTTCCTCACAGGATTTGAAAAGGTGGTTTTTTCATTACTTTTGCTTCCCTTGCATTTTTGTCTTTGTTCGGTCCTTTTTGTGTTTAAGGTCGTGCTGTCCGCAGACGCAGCAGATGTTTCTGCCGTCTGAAGACAAACTGCAGTGCCAACGGTAGTCGACAAATGAAGCGCTCGGTTTAGTTTAGTTCTGCGCACCCCTCCTGCTGTTAGGCATGATTTTCAGAGTGGCTGCAGATTTGCCTGAATGACTTCCTAACAGTCGATGTCCCCGGGCTCCTTCACCCGAGCAATTAGCCCTCAATCTGATTGAGGGCAGTATCCATCTGAGCCTGAATCACTGCACTTGGATTGGCTACAATGTATTTAAATCAATATCAGCTGCCCTCTTAACAATTACAACTTTTCTCATTACAGGCGATTCAAATGAAACCATCACTAATCAGGCCGTTTGGCAGTGGAGCTGCTTTTTGCTCAGAGGTAATTATGAGACGTGTTCAATTACCGCTGTACATTTGGATTTACATAGACCTTTCCCTTATATTCTCCTATTGAATTATGTGGAAACACATATGTAGGTTTTGAGCATAATGAGACATATAGGCCTACAGTCAAACCAGAAATTCTTCAGACACCAGATATAACTTTTTAAATCTTATTTTACTAATGGGTTCAGGACACTGTAGTTCATTTATGTAAGTGAGAATAGCAAAATAAAGTCAACTGTGACGTAGCCTATTATACCAAAAAATCTTCATACAGGGAACTACCAGTAAAATGATAAAACTTTGGGAATAAATTATTCAGACACTTTGACCTGACCATAAGTGTTTTTTCTTTGGCCCGGTTTCACAGACAAGGCTTAGCTTAAGCCAGGACTATGCCATAGTTAAATTAGGATATTTAAGTCGCTTTTCAATAAAATGCCTTACTGATAAAAACATTAGCGGTGTGCATCTTGAGACAAAACAATGGCATTGACATATTTAAAGATATGGCAGGGTAATTTATTTTCAGTTAAGACAGCTCAAACATTCATTATAGTCTGGAACTAAGCCTTGTCTGTGAAACCGGTCATAAAATTGCTAATGTGACCAACAGACTGAACAAAATTAAGCATTGCTTGGTCATAGATTTCCCTAAATTGATATTATCTAATTGCGTACTTAAATTTAACAGCTGAGCTGACATTCAACCTAATCCATTACATACCTTTCTATCAAAGTTATTTGACATTATTAAGATGCATTTGTCCTGACACAGTTTAACTCTGAGTTCTTGTCATATTTTATTACCCCTTTTTAAACTATAGCAAATAAACTGCGATAATGTGAGAAATGTTGAAGGTGTCTGAATAAATTTTGTTTTTAACTGCACTTCTAGGAATGTTAAAGAGTCGTAGACCGTGAGTCTTCATAGTTGTGAAGAGTCTGGGAAAGGCTTTGGAAATGGGACGTGAACTTTATAACGTTTCCAACTTTTTCGTTTAAGAGCGACATCACTTGACCTGCCCTGAAGAGTGTTCAAAGAGCAGAAGAGAGGTTATGAGTCGCTGACAAAGTGTCACCCGTTATCATTATCACAAAAACATGAGATTTGATGAAAAGTACTGAGCGCTCCGACCGTCTCCACATTGTTTCCGGGCTATATGTAGACACCAAAACCAGCGCAGGAGGGATTTTATGAAACTAAATGATATTCTGCCCACCAGTGATTTCAGAGATGCACTTTTGCTTTAAATGTAAAAACAAATTCAGTTAGTCATGCAAACTTCGACGTGTACATTATATTTTACCAAATTAATGTTTGAATGCAGCCATGTGTTTATTGAATTTGTGAATCCTCTCAATGTGACTGGTAATCTGATTAAAACCCTTTGTATTTTGTATTTGCATTAAAACCCCTGACGTTAAAACCAATCATTACTTCTATCCACAGTTGCCGAACTGTATCTCTTCCTTTCAATTACGGCTCCCGTCTTTGTCAGCTGTACAGTGATTGTTCCGTATGTCCCTTAATTTGAGATTCATCTCTCTGGGGCTCAACCACCTGCAATGTGTCCTTCCTGTACATTGTTCCCATAGACTCCCTCAGGGTAGGTCTCATTTGTTAGGCATGACTCTCGTTCCGTGGGTCAGGATGTCAAGGGCACCCCGGTCAATCTCGTGGCCTTCCTTATTCATCTCCCCCCTGGTGATTATTATTGCCCATCCCTTGGGCAGTAATCCCAAACAGACTAATTAAACAAGGTCAAAACCATTACCCAACATAGTATGGGACCCTCCTTGTAACTGGTGAAGGTGACCATGAGTTTGCCTTATGATGTAGCTGATGTAGCTTCAAAGCTTAGTTTTGTTAAACATACGCCAGGATGGTCCAGGCTGTATATAATCATAGTTTTCTTGAGACTCCAGTGTATTTAAGCGCATCACATTTATGGCTCACACAAGTAAATGTAATGAATGGAAATTCTTGTGGATAGCTCTATTCAGGTATTACCTTTGAGCAGAGGTACTTCAGTATTTTAGAAAAGGTTTAAAGGAAACTTTAACCTAGTTTTTTTTCACAGACATTGGAGCAAATTCAGGTGCTTTTCGGGAAACTTACATTTGCCCTTTTCCAGCCCATCTACAGGACACCTCATTAAGCATTCCCAGGCTGGCTAAGAGTATATCTAGTTCCCTTGCCAAAATGTTCTTGGGGTACAGGCATCAGACCGATAAAATGATTAGTGTTTTTCCCTCTTTCTTATTTTTCTCTTTTCGTTCTCTATTCTCCTTATTGTTTTAAATAATGAATGTCCTGGTAAGAGAATCTGAGTTTGGCAAAGACTGAGAGCGATCCTGTGCATTGTGGATAAAGTTTCCGAGCAGCTTTAAGCCCTCGTCAGCGATGAAGAGGAAAAGTAACTACTGATGCGGTAATGAGAAATCGGTACAGAGTCTCCTGTTCTGTGCACACTTAGAAGAGAAAGCGCCACACTTTACAGACACCGCACTGCTCCCCCACCAGTGTCTGGAAATCTGCTGACATTATGTATGAATTATATAGAGGTCTAATAGATGAACAGCATCTTTAGTCAGAGTTGGTGTTTTTTGTTTGTTTTTTGGAGACATGATCATTGAAAATCCATACCTTGAAAGGAAGAAGATCATTTTGACAACGGAAAGATCATTTTCCATAGTCTTTTAAAACCTTTTTTTATGACTGTAATCTTCAGATGTTGGGTTATGTACTACATAGAAATTTTAGAAGCGAAAGTGTGACCACAAACTTTTTATAAAGCTTCTACTTCTTACTCTTCTTTTATGCTTATTTTGCTTTATTTTTCATATTATATACAAACATTTTATTACTTTTTATGTTATATACAATTACCTTGCCTTGCCTACAAGGCCTTGCCTTGCCTATACAATTACTATTAAAAAATGTTTTTACATTCAAATATTAATGTTATTTACGTCATATTTCAAGTGAAAATTGAAGCTAAAAATGAATATTTGCCTGATCGTGTTATGCCAGCTTGAGTCAATGGAAGAAAAGTACATTTTGTACAATGTATTTATCATGATTTATGATTTTTTATTAGTGATTTCGAAATAGTGCATATAGACTATACAGTGCAAAATAAATAATATATTTATGTTTGAATTTTACATAGCTGGGGACAACATCTCAATACAACTATCCTCCTGAAATTGATCCTGTGATTGTAGGTTGAGCCTCTTAACTCCACCTACTCTCGCCTGTCCCTGACCCTCTTCACAGGGCAGCATGAACACTGAAAACACATTAAACAAACCCAGTGATTTATCACATGCTGACCTACAGTGATGCTCAGAGCTCCCCATCACACCTAAGAAGAGATTGATGTGACCACCAATATAAAACCTTTAAAGTTCTGACCTTACAATGTCCTTCCACAGATTTCCTCTTTTCTGCAGATTTTCACACGTGATGGCATGTAACATCACATCGACCTTACAGTGCTGTGGTCACTGTTGATAATACTTTAGTTAATGATATTTTTCAGGGTTTTTTATCAATGTGTCCAACAGGTGGATCCCAACCAGCCAGAGGAAATGGTATGTTATTTTCCTCCTAAACGTGTTTATTTTGCATTAAAATGTTCAGCTGCATTAAAATGCAGAGTATACCTATAAAATAACCAATTATTTTCATGACTCTTGTTTCTTTGTGTTTGTTTGTTTGTTTTGTGAATATCAATGAAGGGATTAATATTAGGCCAGGAGCAAGAAAAAAGGAAAATTAGCTTTTAAAACAAGAGCGCTCATTAAAAGTCTCCTTCATGCTCTCTCTCTCTCTCTCTCTCTCTCTCTCTCCTCTCTCTCTCTCTCTCTCTCTCTCTCTCTCCTCTCTCTCTCTCTGTTTTTTGGATCCCACATTCTGACCAAATCATATGTACAGTTGTGTTTTTCCTACTTTAATGTCTGAAGGTAAATATAAACTTCACTGTATGTCTCTCTACTTCTGTCCACTTGTGCATTAGGGGATTAGGGGTTCATTGTGCATTACTGCTCTCCTTGCCACAGCATTAAAATGGGAAAGCTTTACATTTGATAGTGGTAATTGTGTTGAGAGTAGAGGAGAATGCACTATAACAATATCAGCAGTGGATTAGAAAAAGCTCTCCAGTTTTGCCCTTTGAGACCTGATGCAGTAGATTCAAGTTATTTTCCATTTACAGAGTTTATTCCACTATCAGAGCAATTTCTCTCAACAGCCACACAAAGACTGGATCTAAAGAACAAATCTCCACTAGAAGGCCTTTTCCATCAATGTCTCAATAAAAGTTAGCCTATTACTATAACTATTAGGTAAGAATATTGACATCACACATGATGCGACACTTATACATTTATATTAAAATCGAGTCTCTGAATTGACGTTCATTTGCTCAGCCGGGATTTAATGTAATCGTGCATTTAACTCCACTTTCAACTTGCTTTTCGGAAGTACTTTAGTATTTTTACAGTGTAACAGTATGCAACCGAAAATGGGCTCTCTAGTGAAATTACACCAACTGGAGGTCAAATGTTATCTTTTCTTGTGTTGGTCTGCTGTTTGAATTGGAAATTAGATTACATTTTCTTTTATGATTTATATCATTTCTATTGTGAAGTGTAAGTTAAAATCTTCACAAATTCTGGATGCTTTTGATGATGATAGGCATAAAGTATAATATTACTCACTTTACTATACAGATGTGGTTGATAACAATATTGGGTCATTTCAGCATTAGGTAAAAATTGGACAAACCCAGTTTATGCTTATGCTGGGTTGTTTGAACCCAAAATGTTGGGTTATTTTAACCCATTGTTGTATCAAATATATTGATTTTCTAGGTTAATTTAACCCAACAGTTGGGTTTGGCCATTTTTTTTGACCCAACGCTGGGTTGAAATAACCTGATATTTTTACCTAGTGTTTTTTAACTAGGTTTATTTTTAACTAGTGGCTTTGTTATGGCTAGTTTGAGAATATGTTTTTAAAGGCAAAGATGAAGAGAAAGGCCCATTATGAAACGAGAACTTTGAGGCCAGATGATGACGACCTGAATTTGATCAACAGGAATACCCAAAGCTTGCTGCTCAGTTTTGTACCCTGGAGGTGTGTTTGCGTTAAGTGTGCGTCTGTATCAGCATTTTAATCTGTTTGCTTTGGCTCCAGAGAGTGCCTCAAGAGAATACCATTTACTTTCATCCTAAATACGTTTTGCAACAATGCTATTTTACATTGGCCAATTATTGCTGATATGTTTGGAAATTAATTTAAAGTCTCTTTCTCACACTATATTAAGATACTTAAACGGGACTCTTTTTAAATTCCCCACCTATGTAGCAACATTTTAAACAGAGTATTCAACTCTGCTTCATCACGGTTGTTAATGCGAATTGAATCACTCAGTTAGCCATTCTGTAATCAGTGCCAATTACTAAATCTTTAATAATGAGAGCAGTTTTAAGATATAGTGGATGACAGCTACATTTGGCTAATCTTGTTGAAGAGCTTGGCTTGCATTTCGATTTCATGGTTGTATAATAACTCATTGTGTTGTCATAAGTGTAGTTTGAAGTATGTAACACAGGGGATTCATTTTATCAAAGGCCATTACGTTTCTAGTCAGAGGCAGCTGCTCCATATTCAGCAGGCGTCTCGCAGCAGGCAGGGATGGGGGCGCTCATACTTTCTCTCTGTGATTAGACTAGCCATTCCTCTTCCCTTCTCTCTGATCACTTAGGGCTGTACTGTACACGGTTTTCACGGGAGAGCACGACACAAGCCAATGGCATGTGTGCCTGCTTTATTTTCTTTAAAAGTCATTCATTACCTTATTTATTCTGTTTGTCTTTAAACTTTCTCCTTGGGCTATGGCAATGCTTTGGTATTCAATGTGGACTCTGTACTGGTAAAAAAAAACATACAAAGTTTGATACATTATATGTCTTGATCGTGTGTGATAATGAAGATTTTTAAGCATACTTATGGTGGATGTGTGTGCAGGTTTTAAAGGAACAGTTCACCCAAAAATGAAAATTCTTTCATCATTTACTGACCCTCAAGCTGTTCCAAATCTGTATAAAATTCTTTGTTCTGATGAACACTGAGAAAGATATTTGGAAGAATGCTTGTAACCAAACAGATCTTGGCCACCATTGCTTAGTAATTTTCTTTGTTCTGTGGAACACAGATGATGATATTTTGAAGAATGTTCTGGGGCACTTTTGACTACCGTTGTCATTTTTTCTGCTATGGTAGTCAACGGTCGCCAAGAACTGCCTGGTTACAAGTACTTCCAAATATCTTTCTCTGTGTTCATGAAAACAAAGAAATGTATACAGATTTGCAACACCTCAAGAGTGAGTAAATTATTACAGAATGTAGATTTTTGGGTCAACTGGCCCTTTTAAAGGTTTTAAATAAAAACATTAAAATAGTCCAAAAGCACAATTTTTACAAATTGAAAAATTTGTAAAAATTGATAAATTCGAGGAATATGCTAAAAATCCTTTTTAATATCATTTTTATTCACATTTATTCAAATATGACTGCAGGTCTGATTTTTCGTTGTAGAGAAAAAAACAGCATCAAAGAAAGTTCTGTGTAAGGGTTGGTAGATGAGGACAGAATTGTAATTTTTTTAATAAATGACACGTCAAACAACTAAATTGATTTCTTCATCAGTCAGACAAGCTAAAACATGAATCTGTCCTGCTCGACGTGCTGGGAAAATATTTAACTTACTCGGGGAGAACCCCACTTTGTTCTCCATGTTTGATGCTCTGGTGTGCTAACATACTGTCAATATCTCTGCTGTACGCAGTGCGTCGGAGGGAGGAATGAGAAAGAGCTCTATTAACTCAGTCTAGCTAGCAAATGCTTCCTGACAAGAATATTGAATTCTCTTGCAGTTTAATGATTAATTGGACCAGGCAATGTAACAGCCCAGCATGTGTTTGCTTATCGGAATTAGTTCTCCCCTAAAATTAAAATAGATCATTCCTTGTGGCTTTTAATTATTGAAAAGTCTCTTTTTTCCTTTTTACATGCCCGTGGGAATGGAGAGGTGTGGAGGAGAGAGGCTGACTGATTCGGACTGTTGGGGGTTTTGCTATGATGAGTGTTGATGGCAACTTGGTGTAGGAGCAACTCATTTGAAAGCATGGATTCGTTCTAATGTGTTAATGACTCCTTGCAGGGATGTTGATTCAATTTGCATGACTTGGCTAGATGTACCTTATCTCACTGAGGAGAAAATAGACTGGCGGTCTACAGACTGCCACGTAGCCGCTGGGCGAGTAAGTTGAAACAAAAAATGTGATCTGTTTTTGCTGAGATCACACCTTTGCTCTGGCCTGGTCTGTTCTTTATCTTTGACGGGTCAGTGTGTTTGAGGAAATTAGGAGAAGCTCCTAGAAAGTGAAACCAAATTGACTCCATTTGCTCTCATAGTTTCTGGTCTTATTGGGCATGATTTATCGGTGTACAGTACATTATTACAAAAGTTTGTCTTGCGGTTATCTGACATCCGTTGTGGCTCTACTGAATGACTCCATAAGATGGTTTAGGGACATACTCTGTTTGGCTATTGAGTTGAATTATTAAGTAAAGAAAAACAGAGAAAAAGTCTCTTCACTGTTCTGATTTGATCCAGGATGAGCTAGGAAATGGAGCCATGGTGTCGGTAAACTGATCAGAGATCAGGGAAGTGAGATGATCGGGTTGAGCTCTCAAATTCTTATCCAGGTGTGTCATTACAGGTAACCTGAGCGCAAGGTTAAAGGCTGCTGATGTAAATAGACTCAATTATTGTGGAAATAAAACACTGCACGTACAGCAGAGACCACAGCGAGTCCCTCACTGCGAGACGGAAGCTCCCCTGCTAGTTTCACTGACGGCTGCAGTTTTGCCAATGTCATGCGTCCTTGCATTGCGGTTGTTCACAGAAGTGGACACATCTAGAGTTGCATGTGGTAGTTAATTGATAAGCAGATGGAGTCATTGTATAGAACATGAGATTTGTTGAAATTGCTGATGGGGCACATTTTCTACAAGAAAGGCTCAGATCGATGTGCAGATGATGGAGTCGATGTTATATTTGTCCCTCCTTTATGGGGATATCCGGTCTGTAATTTGCCCTCTCTTTTTGTCCCGCAAGCACACACATGTGCACGCTAGACACACATGCAAAGAATAAGAGAGAGGCGTGTGCGACTGCAAGGGAGTTCTGGGTCTCTTCTCAAATTCCAATTTAAGCTCAAAGGGAGGTTTGATGTCTGCATAAAGGGAGAGGTCCATGCATGCCGTCCTCCAGCATTAATGTTTAATACAGAACACAGTGGAAGGCTTCAGACTCAATATCGGTCTCTTCAAACTCTGCAGCATTGCTACAGGCCCAAATTCCACATGACTGACATCTGCCTTCCTCTGGGAAAAAAAAACGTTTAACCTGCTTCCTTTGGATGGCTGTAGGATTTGATACAAATGTGAATGTTATGTAAATCGTCCTAGATTAGGATCCCTGCCCAGATGACAAAACAGATATGTGGATATGTGTAAACCTGCGCTTCCTCACCACACATGCCCCATCTCAGTCTCTCAGAGCTTTACGCACAATGAAAATAATGCCTTAATTATATCAAATCAATCAGGGAATCAATCAAACCCCTATTATTAAGATTGTGTTTAAATTGGAAAAATCTTGTTGGCTCCCGGATCCATGAACCCTCCATCCTTTACTTACACATTTTTTCTTGGCATCCCACCGGTTGGCAGTAATCTAGCTATTCTCACATCCGTTTGAAGAGCAATTAGGTTGATCGAAACATGCACTGGATCAAACAAATGTCATTGGGACACACAACTGCCCACCAGTTGCCAGAGCTTCAACTCGTCCCCCAGCCCAATACGCTCATCAGTTTGATCCCGTCTCTCTCTGGGGATTATAGTTTAATCCTCTTGACTGATTCCTGTCCTTTCCACTCTGTCCCTGTCTAGAACATCCCCTTTCTCTCTTAAATGTAGTAGCATCACCAGTCCAACCACAAAATCCTTAATGAGACTACCCGTGTGTGTGTGTGTGTGTGTGTGTGTGTGTGTGTGTGTGTGTGTGCGTAGGCGTTGTTCATGTTTTTATATCCCGGTGGGGACCTAAACCTGAATGCACACCAACTCATAGGGACTCGTGTCACTGTGGGGACCAAAATTGAGGTCCTCATGGGCACAAAAGCTTATAAATTATACAGAACAATATTTTTTAAAAATCTAAAAATGCAAAAAGTTTTCTATGATCTTTAGGTTTAGGGGTTGGGTTAGGGGTAGGGGATAAAATATACAGTTTGTACAGTATACAACTCATTACACCTATGGACTGTCCCCATGGAGATAATGAAACATACATGTGTGTGTGTGTGTGTGCGTGCGTGCGTGCGTGCGTGCGTGCGTGCGTGCGTGCGTGCGTGTGTGTGTGATGTAATGTACGTGTGTATGTGTGCATTAATTATGTAAGGCTGTGGTCAGGGGTGGGGGACAACAGGGAACATTGTCAAAGGTGACACAAAAGTCCTTAACGATATCATAATCTAATTTTGTTGACATGTCTGTATATGTCTAAACTTTGAGCAAGTTTATGACATGCATTTGCTTGTATAATAATTTTAAGCATGGTTAATAAGAAAAATGAGACATTTGTGTTTGCACCCTTTGTCTCTTTCATACATCTACTGCAGGACCTGTGCAGACGCTATTAGCATTTCCCTATGGACCATGAACCTAATAAATTCAGCACACATTGGGTGCCTATATGTCAGCTTCATGTATGTAAATATTGTGATCTGGATATAACTAATTGGACTGTCCTGAGTTGTTTGAACTGTGCATACAAATATTTAATTAAAAGATATGAGGATTTCTAATGCACAGTATACAGACAACAGATTTCAAATACACCAGTAGAATATTTGCGTAGTCAAAACAAAACCCTATTTTGGTTAAAACAGCTCATGACACATACAAACTGTTTTTTTCATGACGATGACGCTAATGCGTTTGAATGCTCTTATTATCCAGTTGTTTGGAAAGGGGTTTCGATTGCACACGAAGAGTTTAGTCTATTACTGTATCAGTTTCACACACCGAGTGTTATGTTCGTCAGCGCCTCACTTTGACGCACCATGACGCGAGTATCTCAAACAGGAGCTTGTAATAAAATAAAGGCTTAGTGCGGGTATGTGAACGTTACGTGACCGTGGATTTCCAGCAGTGCGCCACTATAGACTCGCTTTTAAACTTACCTCACTCACGGAGCGCGACGGGCGCGCAGCCGACCGGCGTTCACACACGCACACTCGTTCGGAATGCAGTGATACTGACGCTTAGCGCGCGGGACAGTGATGATGTGTCAGCGCTGTTTATTCTAACTCTGTGAGTTTTCCCGCTTTTGACTTAAAAATTCCGTGCAGGACGTTGAATAATAAGTGAGTTTTAAAGGATACGCAGTATTATGGAGTGAATGTGAGGAGAGGATGGGGTCGTGTTGAGGAGTCGGGGTGAGTTGGGACTTTATACTTTGATGCCGTTTAAGGCTGTATAAACATGAATGTTTGTGTTTTCATACTGATGAACTTGCGCTTTATACATAACTTTTGCTTTAGTGGTGTCAGGGAAGCGTTCTTCTCACTTGTGTTTCTGTTTGTGCTTTTGATACTGTATACAGTATTGAACGTGTTTGGATGAAGTCATTTGTAACATCTGTTAACATTTTGAGAGTAAATGAAGTGGTGTGTGTGCTATGCTATTATTAAATAGCACTGTAAATGTCAATACAAAATATTACGACAATGCACCTTACCACACAGCGTTCTCAAATAAAAGTAATTGTAAAAGTTATAGGTTGGAATTAACACATTACCATGTTAACTTGTTTACATCGAACTTGGTGAAGTTCCTTGGTGAACAAATGAGCACCTCAGAGTTTATCATGGTGTTTATATTTTGACAAATTGGATAAAATAGTTGCATATAAGATATGGAGTGGCTGTATAAATAACCAATTTATAACATTTACACTTAGCGTGAGTGTAACTTTAGCCTTTCTGTTGTTGTAGAACTGCGCACATAATTTTGACATTTTGTTCACACCCTTACAAATATAATGTATTGTCTACTTTATTAACATCCCTTTCCCAATTTCCTCCCAGTTTTCACACTTGCTTATGTGTGACTGTGGACAATCTTGCTCTTTTCACTTTCTGCTTATCAGTGTGTACTAGAGAGAATGTTCCTGATAGAACCACTGGGCTCCTTAACACACTTCCCTCAATTAACTTTCCACACAGTAAAGCAAGCCTCTCTCCCGACGGGAATATGCTTCTATTAATAAATTGTTTATCACTCTCTCCCCCACCCTTTCCCAGCATAATGAAACACCTTGACAACAGCAAATTATTCAATCTCTGTAAAGAGTCGTAGGATGTCTGGAGGTTTGTTAATATGCCCGGCCTCCAGAGACTGCTGAGGGTTAACTCTGTCAAAAGATTTCATGCCCTTTTATTGAAGCAAGTGGTGCATGACTGTAAATACGTATATGTGAAAGATAAAATTTCCATGAGAAAAGTAATGATTGATGTTGATAGTATGAATGCAAATGCCTGTATTCTTAAGAGCAAGTGTTTGACCTTGTTGCGTTTTGTTGTCTCCCTGTGGTCTCCAACAGTGTGTAAATGATGTTGACTGTTTGGCTCTTCGCTGAACTGTGCATGAGATCCTATGGGATCCACCTTGGTGTTCACCAGATAAACACCTCAATGCCCAGCAGCAAGGTATCAAGCTAACACACCCTAACAACCTGAGCCTAAGCCTTCCACTTTTTCTTCAATGCCATCATGCCAATCATCAGCAACGCCAACCATGACTTCAGCAACCTCTCGGTCAGTGACGACAGCAGCTTGGATCACATCTTTACCGAGATCCCGGAAACAGAGACCATCAAAGGTGTGTACTATCAGCGTGCTCAATTTATCCGCCGACCAGAAGATCTGCTTTCGGTGGACCACGGCCTGCAAGCCCTGATCAACGTGGGGGGCAACCGTTACACCTTTCCCTGGAGCACGCTGGAGCAGTTTCCTTTGACGCGCTTAGGACGTCTTAGACCCTGCAGCAGTCCTGAAGAAATTGCCCACGTTTGTGATGATTACGATGAGGCACGTCGTGAATTCTTCTTCGACCGCAGCCCCAGTGCATTCCGAGTTATCCTTAACTTTTTAGCGGCGGGAAAGCTACGTATGTTACGGGAAATGTGCGTGCTTTCGCTGCACGATGAACTGAACTATTGGGGCGTGGAAATGGCGTACATGGAGCGCTGCTGCAAGCGCAAGATGTACACGCGCATCGAGGAGATGGCGGAGCTTGAGCGGCGAGAGGAGGAGCGGCGTCAACGTAGCATGCAGCTGGGGCCTCCAGCCGAGGAGACGCGCTACCGCAAATTCATGAATCGTCTGAGGGACATGATGGAGAACCCTCAGTCGGGCTTGCCTGGAAAGATTTTTGCCTGTTTGTCTGTGTTGATGGTGGCAGTGACAGTGGTCAGCCTGTGCATCAGCACAATGCCAGACCTCAGGGAGGAGGAGAATATGGTGAGTACGTACAAAATGCTGACACAGTAAAAATGGCAGAATAAAAATATGGTTTCTATGTGAATCCTTTGCATCAACATTCTTTCCCCCAAATGCTCATATGCGTTATTTTCAAACCAACACACTGCTGACATGTTGACATTTTCTGAAGAATTGCTCAGCTCTTTTTAGTTCAGTTAGATTGAGGCATTTTTCTTCTGTCCGCCTTTGTCTGTGACTTCATGCGGGTAGTAAGCACTTACTTACACTTGTTCACTTCACTTGCTTGCCTCAGGTAGAATGTGAGTACTGTATGTCGCTGGAGGTGTGTTTCCGGTCGTCATGCAGTCCTGTGTGTGCTATTCCTAGTGCAAAATAATGAATGCACCTCAGCAGCGCTCCCCAATGTCAGTAAATACCCAGAGAGTAATGAACTGGACCAGCAGTGCCTCCACAATGTCAGCAAACACACACAGAAAATAATGAACCAGCTCCTGTGAGACCTCAAGAATGTCCGCTTAAAAAGACTAGACCTTTTTGCTTATAGATGACTATGCATTTTAATCGTGCTTAGATGCCTCACTTTGCACAAACATCTGCTTGCCTGTAGTTCACTTAAGAGTTTTTGTCACAAAATAATTGCTGCGTGTGTGTGCTTGGATGCTGTGTACATGTCAAGTTAAAGTCTGGTAGTGTCTAGTCAGTTACAGTAGCATGTAATGTCCAACAGGAAGAGTCCTGCTGGAACCAGCAGGACTGTCATATTTAATTCACACTGCCGGGCGGTTTGTCAATGTCAACAGCCCGGTGGAACAAGAATGGCCCGAGCATGGAGTCATTCATCTCTGCTTGTAAATGTGTGTGTGCAGGTGTACATTGAGTGATAACAAGATGGCCTTCTCGACCTTTCAGTTCCTTGTGTGTAGTAGTCGAATGTGCAGATTGTGTTGCACGGCTCTGTGTGTTTACAAGCATAAAACTATATTCCATAAAGTTTTATGCCACTGTAAATTTATATACTACACCCTTTTAGCTTAGAGCTCGATATCAGGTCAAGCAAGGCAAGGCAGCGAATCTCAAACAATAATGTAAACAGTATTTGTACTGTAAGCAACAGTGAAGAAAAAATAGTGTACAACAAAGCAGACAAACTCACAAAAAGCTGAATGATGCTGTAAATATAGTGAATAAATCCCAAACTTACAGGCTTGCTAGAGTGTTTGCCCAATATTCCTTAATATTACTCTTTAACATATATATAGCATGCATTTGAGCTCTGAATGAATCTGTTTTACTGTACAATGGTTCCAGAAAGTACTGTATTTGTGAATCCCTACAGTTAAAGCTCTGGTTCATGTTTTAATTGTTTCCTTTTAAGATTGTGATAAGGATAGATATAAGATAAGAAAATATTCATTGTGTAGCAAGAGATCAGGTGGTTTGGGAATCAGTCAGGGCAATTTGTGTTGTGCTGGAGGGCAATTTTTATTCTCATAATCTCACGCGGCATTTTAATTTATTGTTTAGATCAAAACAACCACGTTCTCATAAGGTGATGAGCTTTATCCCATAATACCCTTTATCTTATTAAGTCTGAAGCAGTGGTGCTGGAATTGTGGCTATACCCAAGGGTGTACTTTTAGAAGTTTTATTCCATTTCAGTATGTATTATATGTAAATAAATGTGTTCTGCTGTGCTTCAGGTTATATATTCAAGTCATGCGATAAAAGTATGAGAACATCAGGTAGTCAGAAGAATCAATAGCACTTTTAAGATCTGCCTATAGATTCTGTACTTCACTTCTCCTTCCTGTTTTGTTTTGTTTTGTTTTGTTTTTGTCTTGCTCTAGATTGTTGTCATCTCTGCTTTCTGTAGGTTTCCTGCTGCTTTCTTAAATATTCATGTCCACTTTTTGCCTCTTCTTTTTGGTGCTTTTCTTTTTGCCTCTTCTTTTTTCTCTGCCTTTTCTCACCTTCGCTCTTGTTTGCCAGCTCTCTGCCCCTTTCCTCTCCTCTGCCTTTCTCATTCTGTCTTTCTTTTTCCACTCCCGGGGCTGCAGGTGTAAATTTTGCTTTGTTTGAAGTACAGCAGTGAGGACTCTGAACAGAGGGTGTTTGGTATGCCAGAAGCATCCTGCAAACTCTCACTCATGGCTGGTGACAGACACACACACACACACACACGCGCGCGCGCGCGCACACACATGCACCCAGTGCTGGTGACACACATACTGTACGCTGTAATTAAGTCCTGGCGACACACACACTCCCATAAACGTTATTCACATTTTTTTTTTTAAAGTACAATTGTAGGGATGATCTTGCGGGAATGAAAAAAATCAATTATTTTCATAATCGACTAGTCAGTTTTGTTGTCTAAGTGACTAGTCAGCTTCAAAGAAGGTCTGTATAATTAGGCTGGATGAGGATCATGTCCACCAGACTCAATAAAACAGAATGATAGTACTTAAAGTGATCCAAAAATGAAAATTCTGTCATCATTTACTCACCGTCTTGTCATTTCAAACTTCTATGACTTTCTTTCTTCTACAGAACACAAAAGAAGATATTTAGAAGAATGTTGGTAACCAAACAACGGCGGTACCCATTGACTTGTATTGACTTTGTGTCCATACAATAGAAATGAATGGGTAGCCTACAGCCGTTGTAACCATACCAATAATGATGTTAATCTTGAACTATCCCTTTAAGACATGTTTCGAGACAATGTCCTGTCAGTCCGCATTTGTGAACAGTATATTTGTACATTTGTGAAAAGCAGGACAGACAACGCATGAACACTTAGCTTTTTAATAGATTAGGGTAGATGAGCTTTTCTATTTGACTAAAAGTCTCCCGCCAATTCAGAACATTAAGCATTTCTACAAATACTGGATTTGTGCAACAATACCAAAAAACCTAATCCTTTCGTTTGACAAAAAAACTTACTAAAGAGCTTACTTGACCTTGAAGTTGAGCCCACTGCAATCCAAATCTGAAAGGTTTTTAATCCATATATTGCCTGCATTACAGCCCTGATCCTGAAATACAAATTTGCTCAAATGTTACCTGCAACTGCTGGATATGAGTTACTGGCAAAGATAATAATGACCACATACTCTTGTCCTGATTGTTCTCCCTAGCAGGACACTAAAATGAAAGATGCATTCGAAAGCCATTTAACAGCTGTACATACTGTATTACCTGCAACAAACATATTAACTGGTCTCCACTTTGTTGAATTATCTGATTCTGATCATTTAGCCAGAGCTTTTCAGTGCATGATTATTTTCTCCATCATCAGTGACAGAGTAGCTAGCATTCTACATGTTCTGCTCATGCTAAACTATATTGGACAGGATATTGCAGAGGGCCAGATGGTGCTGGTACAGGTGCAAGGCATGAGTGGTTTTGGGCTTGTGTTACAGAGTTTTGCATTTTGGCTGGATGGTTTGCCAGAAAGGGAGGACCTGGAACAGGTGGTGTCACAGGGTTAGCGATGATCTTGGCCTGGGTTCTTAATCTAAGGCAGGAGTAGGTGAGCAATCCACAGCACAAACTGGATGACACTTAGGTTTCATTGTGAGTGGGCAGGTACAGCTCTTTGCCAGAATGAGGAGGGGAGGGTGACTCAGTCAGAGACAGGAAGGGAAAAACTGGATGTGTAGCTATTGGTTGGATTGGTAAACTTTAGTTTCTAGTCATTTTAGGTTTCCGGAGCATGATTTTAAGCCCCCCACCCCTTAATGGATGCTGTGTGCCCTTGATTCACTTTTTCCTGCAGTGATGCAGGCTACACGGGGGGCAATAGGCTACTTGAGGGTATAGAGCATCATTTGAGATACCCATTGTTTTTGATTCTGTTTTCACAGCAGGGCTCCAACCCTTCTGTAACTGGGTATAAACAATAGTTCTGCTGTTATTGCAAAAAGTTTTTGTCTGTAATGAAAATAGCATGTATCACAACAACGCTTTTATAGAAGTAAAACTGTTATTCAAAGAGGAAATTAAATTAGAGTAATCCAAAGCCATAAGTTTGGTGTTCAGGGTAAGTTTGGTGTTTTCTTTAGTCAGATTTAATACAGAAAGAGTCAACATCTCTACACTTAAAAAATGGCTCTTTGGTTGAACATAATTCAATCATGGACAGTGGTTCCACATGTTTGAGTCATGTTTTCTCAACATGAAATTAACATGTAGCAAGAACATAAATAAATCAAGTAACCTCAACATGAAATTAACATGTAGAAGAGCAAATCACCATTATTGTGATCAGTGTTTGCTTTAGTTGGACTCTTGATTTGTCTTTTATTGTTAGATTTTATTTGCCTATCGAAATACTTTTGTTCTACATTTGTTTCGGCAAAGAAGAAGAGCGACCAGCAGGATCCAGTGTAGTCATTGTGAAGTTACTGATATGTTGTTCATGAGATTGTTGTGTTATTGTTAACAATATGTGACAATATAGAGGAAAATTATATTGTTGAATCAATTAGACATCAAGAATCAGTGTAGGAATCTCAACAATGGTGACAATCAACAAAAGAAAGCTTCATGCTTCAATGCAGTTGATATGTTTATCTGAATTAGTTTGATGATTGTCACCATTGTTGAGGTTTGTATGATGACTGAAAAAAAACTTCGCCTATTTTGCCCCAGAAATTTTGCATTTGTGACCAGAACACATCAATCAATCAATCAATCATCAAACTTACTATAAATTTAAAGCAGCTTCTTCATTTTATAACACACCATAAAAGCAAACAACTATAACTGTCCTCTTGTGACACATCACTTTTGAATGCTTTACATGTGCTTTTGTTAAACACATTCACATCACAAGCATGGAAAGAGAACAGAAGAAATGAAGGAACTGACTTAACAATGTCAAGAATCAAGGTCCCAACTAAAACAAACACTGATCACAATAATGGTTTGATGAAATTTAATTTTTTCAACATGAATTGCGGGTGCAAAAGTTATTTTGATTCAATGCCATTAACATTGACAAATCAATCATTTTTAACATTGATTTAATGGTTCCTTGCTATCAGGCTATTAGAGTTGAGTATTCTGTTGTGCTGGCATTTTAAAGAGTTTTTGTGAAGTCTGTTTTAAGAGTTGTACAGAAGACTATCTTGTTGGGTTTACTTGATTCAATCATGTTCACTTAACATATTAATTTAATGTTGAGTTTACTTGATTCATTCATGTTCTCTCTACATGTTAATTTCATGTGGAGTTTACTTGATTCATTCTTGTTGTCTCTACATGTTAATTTCATGTTAAGAAAACATGACTCAAACATGTGGAACCGCTGTCCATGATTGAATTATGTTCAACCAAAGAGCTTCTTTTTTTTAAGTGCAAGTTTGAGCTAGAAACCTATACAATTGTGTTAAATGAAAGTGATTTGTTCAAGTTAAGTGAACATCATCAAAAAATAATTTTTTGAGTGTATGATACCAGTATGAAAAGATGAGAATTGTCGAGCTGAGAACACCACAAAGTAGGTTTTTCAGCATTTTCATGTAGGTCAAAAGTGTTAGGATCACCCGTGTTAAAGCTTAAACCGTGTTAAAGCTTAAAACCTTTAAAGGAACAGCGTGACATAAAAAATGTGCAGAATGAAAGCTGTTCTTTGTCTGCCTGGCTGTTGTTTGGCTATTCCGAGCAACATCCTTGCAGTTTCAAGGTTTGAGGGTCATATAAAAGGTACTCTCTAGTGTCTTGGAGGTGTATGTAAACAAACACACACATGGCTGAACCGGTGCTATTTTGCTTCTGTTTTCTGTCTGATGTGGTGAAGTAGTCTAAAGCTCAGAGCTAGTAACCAGAATGCACTGGTTTGGCCCCAGTGAGAAGAGAGCCATTACCAGTGTACCCTTGAGCAAGCTGCTGAGCCCCAGGTTGTTCGTAATCTGATGCCATCATGTGAAAATTGTGGAAACAGGTTCCATCAGCTCTGGTTGTGTGGTGATAAAGGCTTTATACTGGCAGATGCTATTTAGAAAACATGGTGTGTTGCTGCAGGTTCAGTTAATGTATGTGAGACGGCTGAGCGTTTTTCCTCCTGTACTATGCGCTCAGTTTTTCAGCAGAGATTGTAACTGAAGTAAATCATGTTATCTATCAAAAGATTTCTTTCACAAGTGTCTTTATCCCAGAATTTAAGATTTATTTTTAATGCCCGCCCACTTGTTATTGTCCCCCTTTTATTTATTTGCTTCATTTTCTTTTACTGTCTCTCTAAATTCGAAGTTAAAGTGCATATGTATGGTATAAACAACACAACAAGTTAATATTCAATTTAATGTTTTCCATTCAAAATATCCTCTTTTGTGTTTAGCAGAAGAGATTTGTGGGTTAACCATCCATTTAAGTTGTTTCATAGATGCTTAATTGGACTGACTGGGACACTCCAGAACATCACTATTTTGGTTTTGAGCATGTCTTTTGCTGTTGGCTTCAAGTAACTGTCCTGTTGGAAGATGAATCACCCTTGAAATCCTGTTTCTCTGGAAGACTTTAATGTTTTCCCCTAGGACTTTTCTGTACTTAGCTAAATCTATTCTTCTTTATGTCTCTCTGAGTCTCTCTGTTGGGAGATACGCGTTCCTATAGAGTGTGGTTTGATTTCAATCATTTATTTCACCATGTTTTAATGTATTTTTTCAATTTTAGATCTAGATCTAGAATGAATACTAATCAATAATAATATAAAAAAATAGTAATTCATATGTAACCCAGTCTGTGAAAACAGACTTTTTTATAAAGTCTGGGAAAACAGGCTATATACAGTATTGCATTTATAGACTTAGACCTTCCTGATAGACCCCATTTATTCCATACATATAATCTTGTCATCTAAAATTTGGCTGTTATAATGAATAGAGCTCGTCCCTGCATTTGCTAAGGTTTGTGTTTCATGGCATTAGTTTCTTAAGCAGTTGATAGCAAGTGAGTTAGTTTATTATTGTGGTAGCCTTGCTTTCTGGTTTACCTGTCTAAACATATCACATGGGACTGGTAAATCCCAATCTGGTTAGTTATTTTACATGTTGGTCAAACTTCCTGTCCTGGTTAGGCACCAGACGTAATTCCTAAAGAAATCTAGTCAATCGTCGGGTTTATGAAAATATCAAAAGGTAAGACAGGTATATCAGACCACAGACGGAAATTAAAGAGCTAAATCACACTGATCCAACAAACGTCAACAAGCACTGACATAATAATTTTTTATGGATGTTTTGTTGATGTTTGTTGCATCAATGTAAATTAGGCTTAAGGCTACTAAATAATGAGCTTTTTAATTTTCAATTAATTCAGTAAAATACTTTTTTCACATTGGTATTATGGAATACTTTGTTTACTAATTCTCAAAAATGTTATTGATATTGGCTTTACTAACATGTTTGACTCTCAAATTGTTCTGTTAATGCACCAGCTTTCAGGAACAGCAGGATTACCCCTTTCTTTTCTTATGATAGCACCTGTAAATAACACCTGTAACAATAATATCAGCTACTATAATAAATATCAACAGTGGTGAAGTCCAAAACACTGGAAAGTCTTACCACAATTGACACAGCAGTATTTAATAGACAAGTCCAAATGGGCCGTCCATCAAACAATAACGCACGGCAGCTTTTTTATAACCGAGTGAAGAGTGCAGCATTTGAGACGTGAACACACCACAAAGATCCAGTGGAAGACAGTGGCTATATCTGAAACCACCGGATGACACACATATCCTACGAGACACACGTATGCAGTGGTGTAAAGTATTGGAGTAAATGTACTTAGTTACTTTACTTAAGTATCTTTTTGGCTACTTTGTAGTTGTACTGAGTATTAAAGATATTAGCAACTTTTACTCTCTACTTAACTACATTTTTGAACAAGTATATGTACTCTTTACTCCACTACATTTGTAATGACTAATGCAATTACACATTACATTTTGCATGCCACCTATCTTATAATTAATATTGCCATTCACAGGGCATTGAAGGTACTACAATCTTGTGGATTTTGCCATAACTTACAAAAACTTGTCAACATGGCTTCTTTATATGAATATGAGTGCAGTATCAGGTAGATGTCAGTCGCTGGCGGTTTATACACGGTTAGCCCTTACCCGCTATTTCTACAGTAATATATTGGCAACACTCTTGCCAGCTAGTTACTGTAGGTCACACATCTACAAAAGCTCTTGTTTTTAAAACTAACTCTTCCTAAATGTGCTCTAAACATGTTTGCTCAAAATTTGACCATATGGTGGGACTATTGCCATGAAGTGATGTAAACCAGTAAAAAGAATGTATAGTATTTCAATTTTAAAAAGTGCTCTCACACTATATAGACAAAATATTAACCTATAGAATGAGTCGGACACAGAGAAATGAACAATCCACATATGAATCTCAACAATGGTGACAATCAACTGAACAGCTTCATGCTGCAATGCATGCTGGGTACATAGTACAAAACTCATTCATGATTGTTTGTCACCATTGATGAGGTTTGTATGTCAAGTGTCTAACTGTGTCTCAATTGCAAAGAAAGATTTTCTGACAGAGATCTTTCCATTATAACATGTAATCACTTTACCAAACATATCTTAATAAATCTTAAATGCTATATTATTATTATTTAATGATTGAATTCTTTCAGATGTATCTTCAGTTACTAAGCAAACATAAAGTTGCGGTTCCTGTAAAGTCCCTTTCAGTGTTATTGTATAAGTGTACATTTTAAAGCTACAAGAAAGTCAAAGAGTCCAACCAAAGCAAACACTGATCGCCATAATGGTGACTTAAAACATAATTGAACCACTATGAACTAGAGTTAAATCTCAATAAGATCTTACACAGATGACAGAAATAAAGTGAAAGTGGTGTCTGTAATATGTGAAGATGTTATTGATGTTTGTGTTTAATTCTCCTCTGGTGAAATCTTGACAGATTTATTGTGTTCATCTGTTATTTACACTTGTTCATCTAAGACTGTGTGACTTAAGTGCGTTAATAGATTCTTTAATAATGTATCTTCAAACAGCCATTGCAGTAGTTTACTGTAAAACACCTACAGTAACTAGCTGGCAACAGTGTTGCCAATATATTACTGTAGAAATGGCAGGTAAGGGCTAACCGTGTATGTGAAATGAGGACATGACTGCAGCTGGCGATGAGGCCCAAACCAGCATGTCCAGTGCAAAAAGGCTTTGACTTTTTAATTCTACTTAACATTATTTTATTTATCTGTTATATTGAAGAGACCTTTTTGAAGGACTTTGGTTTACTTATGAGCACTTGAGCTTAAATGAGACTTAGGGTGTTTGTAATGACGTAGGTTATGGTGTCGACCATGATTTGTTGCAATTTTGAGGTGTTCAGTCTTATTATGATTTAAGAAAATAAATGCAATTGCTCACCTCACAAATCAACTGTTTCTAGTTTTTCACTGATGTGTCTCTTAAGTGTTGAGGACTAGTGCTGCTTTGAGCCTACATTCAGTATGAGTAAAATACTCAAGTACTGTTAAAATCAGATACTCAAAGACTTTTACTCAAGTCGTTTTGGAATTGGTGACTTGTAACTTGTAATGGAGTAATTTTCACTGCAAGGTATCTGTACTTTTACTTAAGTATGGTTTTCAGGTACTCTTTACACCTCTGCACGTATGCCTAGTGTACAGTTTCCTGTACGGTTTCCATTCACCGCATGAGTTCATCAAAAATGTGAATGTAAGTCCTGGAAATTTAAGGTATAGAATGCAGCAATTGTCTGAGCATAACCATATTTAGCATCAACACAGGTCTCATGGCTATATACTGCTGCTGTGTGTAACCATTGTCTATCTCCACCCAGCCCTTGTTTCTCCTGCCTCTTTTCTCTTTACAGACCAACTGGCTCCATGAACCAGTCCCTTGACCTCTTTGTTCTTTTTCCATTGAGGTGTTTATGGGCTGGCTGTGTGGTATCCATGTCTGTTCAGTGTCTCCTGGGTCCTGACTAAAAGCTAGATATGCTCATCTGAAAGGGGAGGAATGGATGTTACAGTTCCACTTACAACCAGACAAGAAATATAGTCTATTTAAGTACACAGATGCAGATGTGAATGCTTGGTTTGCGCATTGCAGACGTATGGTCCCGTTTTACAAAGTTATGCTACTGGGCATTCACACGTTAATGTGACAGTAACAAACATCAGTACTCAGGTGGAAACAGAGCTGACTCAGATCTAAATTTCTCTTTAAATTGGTTAGTCCATGATAGTAGTTGACCTAAAATAGAAAACTAACCATTAAAGCAGGCAACTTGAGTGCCCTATGGCACCCCATGCATGTGTTATGAATTGCATTTAGACTTAAACATTTGCAAACTTTATAGAGTAAAAAATACTGTATTACTTTGTCAGTTTTGCTTATGAATATTAATTGCTGGAAGCTTTGGAAGCAGCAGCTGGCAGTTATGCTTGGTCTGTGTTTTATGTGGCCAGCGACAGTTTCCTTTGCACTAAAGCCAAGCAAAATGAAACTCTAAATATAATGGCATGTAATACAATATAATTGTGGGAGGTGAGGAGAACAAATTCTTCATTTCTTAAAGTTCTAGGCTAATAGCTGATATGCCCCTAGTTTGTGTTGTAAGTTTGAAGCAGAGGTGCTCTGGCACAGAGCTGCTGGTGCAGGACCACGGCAGTAAACCTTGTTTGAAAGGATTTGCAGTAACCTGCCATAAAGGACAGATCAAATGGAGCAAGCGCAGTGTCAGTCTTCAGAGATGGGGGAGGAGAGCACAGAAGGAAAAGAACAGAATGAGAATGATGGCGTTGGATGAAAGATGTGGTAGGGCTGGACCAGTGCTTCCAAAGGTTATGTTGTTGCAGTCACAGGTAGTTGCCTGATGATCGGGTGTTGTGGGAAAGTTTTTGTGTTTGAAGTATATGTGGGTGAGCTGGTGTCTTAAGCCCGATTCTACAAACACACACTCACTAGAGCTTATCACGATCAAGTTCAGCCGGCACTTTGATGGATACTGAGACACACTGAGTGTGAAAGGCTGTACATGCTCACAATGCCAGCTCACACTCTCTCTCTGCCTCCATCCATCGCTCCAAAAAAAAACAGTGCTTAGCAAGCTGAAGATGGAGAGGCAGGTGTTTAAGATTCAGAGGCCGTCTCTCTGTGTACTCTAGCTAGTGCAGAGCTGAACCCTCCTGCTCTGCACCTTTAGGTTTCTGATGAAAATGAACAGTGATGGGGGAGAAATGTCTTAGCATTTTGCAAAACAGTGTTCAGGAAAAAAACAGTGTGGAGTGCATTTTAAGATTAAAAGATTGCACTGAAATGTGTGTGGGTGTTGGTTAGAAAGGTATGATGAGGTAAGGAGAGACAAGTCCATAGGAAAGAAATCTCACAAATGGGACATCTTAAATCAAAGTAAACAAGGTTTGCAGCCCATTTTACTTCAGTAATGTGATGTGAAACAGGATAGTAAATGAGAAAAAAATGTAGGGGTGGGAATTTTATCCATCAGGAATTGACCCTTCTCTAAACCCCGTCCCCCATCTTTACTGTTGCTATCTATCGGTGTCAGCCATGCACTCCCAGTGTAAATGTGTGCACTCCCTGGGGAAATGGTGAAGAATTTCCGGAAAAATGACATGCTGATTTCAGACAGAAAGGTCTGCATTCGAGGGATACATCCAGGATTTGAGATAACTGTAACAATAATCCGCACCAGCAGACGATAACGTTTAACGTTACGTTAATTCTAAACTCATACGATGCAGTAGGCTACTAACGTTACTCTCACACAAATGGATGTAGGTCTATAGCTAACCTAAATGTGGTGTATTAAGTGTTTATATTTACTCCGAAATTTGTAGAGAGTAGTCCGGACAAAGTTTTGGTCGGCCGTGATCCTTCTTTGTGAAAACGAAAGTAAACTTTTAAATGTTCAGTACAGAAAAGAAGTCCATCAGTCTTAATCTTTATTTGTGTTAAATACAACAAACACAATACAGGTGTTGCTTTACGACTTCATTGCTGAAAACGTCTTAAAATGTCACTGCAAATGCTGCTCTCTGAAGGCTGAAGGTGCGCTCATCACATCACAGGGACGCAAAGCATATCTTGCCAGCTTGCTCAGACGTTTAATATGTAAGTAATAATATCAATAAGTATTATATCAGCCTTAAAACACCACTTCCCGAATGCTTTCGTCTGATATTTTTTTATATGAATCACCAAAGCTCTACTACGCCAGCTTTTCGGGACTGGTTTGTTTGTCGGACAAAATGGCGGTCAGTCATGGGGGGGCACATAATAGCGGCGTTATGATTGGTCAGATCGCTTGTCAATCAAACTGCTTGCGAAGGGTCAATTGATTGGATGGTAATAAGTGGTCTCAATGTGACTGCTGGAGGGAGGGGGTGAAAACAATAAGGTTTTGTGATGCGAGTTAAAAAGAATGTTTTTCGAGGCAAAGCAAATTACTGCATGACGTGAAAAGTTTGCTGTAATATATATGTTTGAAATAGAGAGGCAAAAGTTACAAAGGGCATTAATTTCACAATAAAGTAAGTAAAGAAATTAATGTATGACTTTTATAGTTTCAGAAATATATAAAGTTTCATTTGCAATCAAAGGTCAGCTATTTTAATATGAACTCTAAGAGCCCTATTGTACACCCTTCGCAACGCGGAGCAAGGCGCAGCGCATTTTTGCTAGTCTCCGCCCAACGCAGTTCTCATTTTCCCATCCTGCGCCGCGTTGTTTAAATAGCAAATGCATTCGCGCTCATTTGTGCTCCCGTGTTGGTCTAAAAAAGAGGTGTGGTCAGGCGCATTGTTGGCGTGTTGCTATTTTGAGGAATTGAAAATAGACTGCGCCATAGACCAACTCAAACCTGGTCTAAAGTCTAAAGTCAATGGCGCAATATTTTTTGTTTGTTTAAAAAAAGCACGCATTAGTAGAAAATGCACCTCTGGGCGGGTCCACATACAACGCGCTTTCACTTTACTTATTACACAAAGCGCAGCAGCACACAAACATGCCAAATATAAAAAATAAATGGTTTACAATGTAAAAGATTATTATTGTGTACATAAAGATAAAAATCCGGCTTGTCATGTAGATGATCTGCTCGCGCGCATTAACCTCACGCATGCACGAGCAGATGCGTTTCCTCTCTAGAGAAGCGTCCAGTCTTTGCTCTTGCAAATTCCAAGTAGCTAATCCGCCATGGCGCGAGCGCAACTGGCTCTTAAAGCGAATGGGAGATGAGACTCTGATTGATTTACTGCACGTTACGCCCCAAAAACACCCATTACTCATTAAGAGAATCGGGACAACCCGTTTAGACTATGCGCCCGGGCGCGCCGACCATTTTCCCGTCGTTAAATTAGCAAAAGTGGATACGGACACGCCCTGAGTGCACCTGTGCCATGCGCTTTAAACCATGCGCTTAGATCGTGAAAATAGGGCCCTAAATCTAAATTATCTAAGATATGCTGTTCACATTAATTAGTTCAATTAGTTTAACTGATTCCTTTCTAAACAAATTTGGGTATTACATCTGATTAAAATTTATACTAAGTAAATCAAATTTGAGAGTTGCACGAGTCTTTTGATCTATAAAGGGGAAATCTTTGAGCAATACATATGACTTACAGGAAGAATAGTATACCTGTATGTGTGTATTCTACAGGGAGGAATATCTTAATATCTCAAGTGAGTCTGGTCATCTGTCATGTCCCTGTCTAGCTCTGGTCTGTGGCTTTATTATTGCACACCAGAAAGATGAGGGTTTCTGGGTAACTGCGATGTAGTACACAGAGTTTTCACAATGTCAGTCCCTCCATCTCTGTCTCTGCCTCCCTCTCAATCCCTAGCGATGACCTCAAGGTCATTTTAACATACGGCTTCATCAGCACACACAACCTGGTAAACACAGCATGACAGATTAAGCACGCTTTACCTGTGTTTCGCGTACTTTATCCTCCATGTCTTTCAAACAGCGTTCGATAGAGAGCAGCCACGGCGAGTGCTCAGAGATTTAAATAAAAGCAATATGCTGACCTCCGCAATTTCCTGCTCGTGGTCTTTTCTAGAAGCGCCGGGAATTATGAGGCACTATTGACTCAGAGCCAGAAAGTTTGATAACGCATATTTTGGCAAGAGAAAGTGAGAGACAGAACAGGTTTGGATGATGAAAGAGACGTTTGGGAGAGAGACAGAAAGGTGTGGAGGCTGATGTGGAAGACGTGGTGAGCAAGGCTATTGCAGTGGATAAGACGTACTGTAACCACATTGCGTCATATCCCTTTATAGAAAACGTCCATGCAGGACTATAGTGATATATATTTCTGAGCATTTCTGGATACCTGTCAGTAAAGCGTGATGAAATGCCACTATATCAGAAACAGACTGTAGATGAAAAAAACATTCTTAGAGAGTCCTCAGCATCATATTTCAACACTTCTGTGACAAAGTCACAGGCTCGAAAACATCAAAGACAAAACATCAGAGGTGTAACGTATGATGAGAAACCAGACAGGAGAGGCAGCGGATCCATATGCAGTAAAAGGTTTAATCAAAGTAAACAGGACAAAACATAACAGGGTAATCCAGACAAGTGTGCAACTTAAAACAAAGACTGACGAAACCTCTAACAACGACAGACACCAGACAAAGGAAACACAAGGGCTTAAATACACAGGGTAACCAGAGGGCTAACAAGACACACCTGAAACAGATCATGACACAAAACCAATGAACAAAAGAACTACAACACTAGACAGGAAACAGGAACTAAGACATACAAACTAAAAGTCCACAATAATTGGGGAAACAGACGGGGATCGTGACAAGAGGCTTGGAGTGTCTGTGAGGATTGTGAGATGTTTCTACCTCTTATCCTCCTTACCACATTGATTCTCTTTTTCCATCTCCTCTTTTTGTATAGTTCAGTTCAGAGTAGGAAATTTGAGTTGAAAATAAACCTTTCCGTTACAGGCAACAAGACCCTGCCTTTAAAAACCCAGCTAAAGTAATTTTTTGGTGATTCAACCTTGATGTCTTTAATATGTAATTGATAATGTTGTTATAGCTCAGTGGTAAGAGCATGGCATTAGCAACGCCAAGGTCATGGCTACGATACCAGGCATTGCACATACTTAGAAACAAATGTAAAGTATAATGCAATGTAACACATCGCTTTGGGTAAAAGCGTCTGCCAAATGCATGAATGTAAATGTAAATGAAGGGGCTTGTTTGGCAATAATAGCCGGCTGCTTGTACATTATCCTGCTTATTACACGGCTACGTGCCACATGAGAAAAAAACTGGACATGAATTTGAAATATTTTATTAGCTCATTTTTACCGAATGCAGACCTTCTGCGAGCAAAAGCCGTTTACTCGGTTTTAAGGTAAAAACGACATTCAAATGTCACGAACAGGCAATTTGGTTTAATCATTTGGAAATATAACGTCATATATGTTATTAAAAAACATTTTTATTTAATTTGTCAAAAAAAACCTGTCAAAATGATTTCCTGCATCCAGGTTACCGTGTGTTATTAGTTTTGAGCGGTTGTTATCTGGGAATAACAAACCTGCAAATGTCGCAACTTGCCAATCAGAATCAAGCATTCCAACGAGCCGTGTAATAATGACTTGATAAGGTCATGTCAACTGTTGTAATTACAGTGAAATTAATACTTGAAATCAAACTTTGATGCTTGTTATCTCAAAATTTGACTTTGAGACTTTATCCTGGTTTTCACACGCAAGGTCACAATTACATCCTCTTGCATCCATTTGAAATGTTATATGAACATATGTTGAATATTTATGTTTGTTTATTTATATGTAATATTTAGTCATGCAGGTGTTCTGAGTAATAGAGGACCTTCCCCAAGGCCATACAGAGCTGGTGTGTAAAATACATTTTCATAATATTTGATCAAGTATGTTGCAAGTGTTTTCCATAACTTAATTTAAGTCTTTAATATTGTTATAACGTTGAGAGAAATTTTGTTTAAGATTTCCGAGCATGTCGGACTATTTATAGTGCATATGTATACAGTCATATATGTGGTTTGGGCTAGATGCCTGATGCAGTTTTGTTCTTCATGAATTAAGTTTTAATTATGTGATATTTTTCCAAAGACAGACTTTTGGGAAATTACTTTTTTACCATTGTGTGACTGTGCCAACGCTGTAAGCATTAACGCATGTTATTCAGATCACCATCCAAACTCCTCATCTCTTTCTGACATTCCACCTCCAGGGTCCCCATTTCTCATTCACCTACCAGCATACAGATTGTATTATCCCGACCGCATTTCGCTTTCAATATATCAATTTATGCATTCTCAGACCCTCCCTCTAGATTCAAACTGCCAGAGAGCCCACCTAACATTCAATCAGAGGCTCGTAATGGAAAAATGGCTGTCAGTTCGTATACACTCTTTAGCGCTATCAAAGCTTGTTATGCATAATGGCAAGATTGGTGGCTCTTTTTGACCTTTTTTATTTTTGGTCTCACTCCTAGACTGTGGCATTTGGGTTGAGTCTAACTTGTATTGATTTCATCAGTCTTTATAGCCAAGTGCAACAGCTGGAACAGTAATTTGGTCAAATAAAAACAATAATTTCGTTGGTTTGATTCAAGGCTTATAACTCTGGCGTTTTTTATACTCAGAATGCATCTGAATACCACATGTAAGATTCTATTTTCATGCTGTTATTTTCTACTATCACAAAAGAATGCACTACTATCAGCTCTGTAGGAGACTTTTAAACATAGACGGCAGTGCAGGCGCAGGGGCTGTGGTTGATTGCTTTTGGGCTCAAAGGGGGGGATGTCATTGACATTTTTAGTGGCAGCACTCAGATAAGGTCACACTAAGTGCATTAGCACTGAGAAATTGACAATCAGCACGACGAGTTGCAAAGTGTTAGCCTTCTTTAAACTGCATAAGGTCTGCAGCTGCAGCCGCAGATGCTTCATCCTCACCACAGAGAGATGAGGAGCAGTGGGGAAAATGGAATGAGATGAAGGTGTGGGAGATAAAGATGAGAAGGACTGAGAAAGAGTGAGTGGGGAGAGTGACTGAATGATGAAGAGGGAGAGGAGCTGGCATACTGGACGGAGGATGACATATCGTCTGTGCTGTGTGATAAAGGTTTTAGGTTGCTGAGTTTACACAAATGAATCAACACATGCAGCTGCTGCAGTATAACATTATACCAGCTTACTACAGTACCAGTCCACCACAGTGTTTTAGTTGCAGGCTAAAATAAAGAAATATTTAAATAACGTGTTTAGACGGGTGTTGTTTGGTTTCAGCTGCATTATGAGGACGTTTGCTACATTGTTGCTGCAATTCTAAAGACTGAAAGATGCTAAAATTTGTTGACATGAAATGTAAAAGTGCTTAAAAGTTTTTGTTAGGGTTAGGTTTGTGGTTAGAGCATTGAAAATGTCAGTAGGTCACAGAGACATGGACTGCGTATGTTTCCTTGTATGTTGTATACTTGGTGAGAGAGCTTGAATGATTTTTGAAGGTGTTTTGAAAGATAAGAGTGTGTGAAGATGGACTGATGAAAAAGCAAGGTGTTTGTGTAGCGAAGAATTTCAGCGTTTCGGTTTACACCACAGCCGTAAATTCTTCATTCTGATTGGTTGTCTTTCAAGTAGGGCTGTCAAACGATTAATCGCGATTAATCACATCCAGAATAAAAGTTTGTGTTTATATAATATATGTCTGTGTACTGTGCATATTCATTTTGTATTTATAAACACATACACGTACACATACATGTATACATATTTAGGAAATATTTACATGTATTTATTTATATTTACCAATAATTTAAATGATGTATAAATGTTTGTTCATTTATTTTATATTTTTCTTAAATATATGCGTGTATGTGTATGTTTTTATAAATGCATAGTATACAGACATATATTATGTAAGCATAAACTTCTATTTTCTATTATTCGCGATTCATCGTTTGACAGCCCTACTTTCAAGGTAAAAATGAATTTCTATAACTTTATGGTTATTAATGTTGTTTTCTGAGGCTACTATATAACTATAGATTTTATTTCACGGTTCTGAAATGTTCAGGCTCAACATCTATTTTTATTATTGTTCCACAATGTTGTTTTTTTGTTATTTTACATCCCAGCAGCGGCATTACTGTAAAGAGCAATTGCGAAATGCGAAATGTGTTTACAAAAAAAATGTCCGATGCATAACCAGTACAGAACAAAAAGCATTTATGTTTGTGAGACTCTTCAAGTAACTGCACATCGCTAATTTGTTAACATGACACAACTGCAGTATGTTCCCTTGAGTTCTGCTCGAACTAACGCATCTTACCAAATATTAATTAAATCTGCTATCTCACAATCTCTCCCGTGACTGTTCTGCTCCTTCCCCAGTTTTTTTGCGATTTTTGCTTTAGAAGGCGCTGGCTGGCACTGAAGGATAACAACATGATAAAACATGATATGTGCTAACATCGCATCATATCCTGTGCGATGTGATGTTAATGAAATATGTTTTCACGAAAATAATTTCTAATCTGATCTGACTGGGTGTACAGTGCAATTTTCTGGGACAACATCAGAAATCATATCTCTGTAGCATGTAGGGAAGAAATGATTTCGGCTGCTTTTAGTATGTGAAGTGGACGTAGGCTGAATATAGAGTATTTAATATTACAAGGGGCATTTGAAAGTCGGCGTGGTCCGGTTTGTCTTTTCTGTTAACCCACCACTCTCAGCGCATCAGTCTGACCTTTGACTCTGGCTAATTAACCAATACTGACTGAAGTCAGATAGCGTGACTGTAATACTAAAAGTAAATACTTTTTGTAAAGGCTGTGTTCGCAATCTGCCCTTTCCTTATCTTTTCAATTAGCCTTGCCCCCTTTCTTGTATTAATGACCAGCCTTTTGCTCCCTGATGGCTTTTATTATATAAAACTCACAGTTTGGTTATTGCTGATCAATAGCCATGGTTAAAACTATAATAATATAATATTCATATGACATTTTCTTTTACTATTTATATGTCAGGCACTACTGTGTTTTGTATTACTGAAGAAGAAGTGTATTTAGAATTTCATAGAATTTGATATTTCATATGAACTAGTGCTCAACTTGGCTGAATATTCCTTCAAATTCATTTTTCACTCTCTTCTCTCTTCTAATTCAGGGTGTGTGCTCTCAGAAGTGCTACCACATGTTCATCGTAGAGACGGTGTGTGTGGCCTGGTTCTCCAGCGAGTTTCTGTTACGTTTCGTGCAGGCACGCAGCAAGCTGGAGTTCATCCGCAGTCCCTTGAACATCATCGACGCCATGGCCATCCTGCCCTACTATGTAACTCTGGTCGTAGTGGAGGAGAACCCAGACGAGATGCACGAGAGACCTGCGGGAGGCAAGGGCTACCTGGATAAACTAGGGCTCGTCTTGAGAATCCTCCGTGCCCTTCGTATTCTGTACGTGATGCGGCTGGCCCGCCACTCCCTGGGCCTGCAGACGCTGGGGTTGACGGTGCGGCGTAGCACGAGGGAGTTTGGCCTGCTCCTGCTCTTTTTGTGCGTGGCCGTAACGCTATTCTCACCGCTGGTGCACCTTGCAGAGAGCGAGCTGACCGGAGTGCAGGATTTTAGCAGTATTCCTGCTTCCTACTGGTGGGCGATCATCTCCATGACGACTGTGGGCTACGGAGACATGGTGCCCAGGAGCATCCCAGGTCAGGTGGTCGCGCTCAGCAGCATCCTGAGTGGGATCTTAATCATGGCCTTTCCAGCCACCTCCATCTTCCACATGTTCTCCCGTTCGTACCAGGAGCTGAAACAGGAGCACGACAGGCTGTTTAAGGAGGAGTGTGCGGCAGCCGCTGCAGCCATCTCCTCGGGACCCGAGGAGGAGCAGGACAGAGGATGGGTGGCCCATCCAGCTCCTAGACTAATTCTCACCCCAGACACCGAGACACCAGGTTCCATCGAAGACCTTTCTCTACTGGGCAATGGACGAGAGACACCTGGAAACAACAATCACCCTTTACCCGCTGGAGCCTTTTAAAGGATGCAGACATTGTGCATTTCTATAGACTGGACTGCATCAAATCTGTTCTTCCAGACCCTGAGACTCTGAAGCCTTATGCAGAGGACAGGGTGAATTTACAGAGACATCTCTGTCTAAACAGTTAGGACTTTCAAGGAACTTCACGATTCGAGTGAAGCTATTTTGTCTTCCATCAGCCACGAGCTGACTACATCTCATTAAAAAACTACTTCCTTCACATTCTCACTGTGGACTTAACTGCCATGTCAAATTTATCACTCAATCAAAATTCACAAAATAGTGATAAAAAGTAAAGTTACATACAGTAGTAAAACTTTTACTTTTTGGAGCCTTGTTCCACACTGTTAGATAGACAGCAGTGAAATTCTGTTTCTTTCATTTTTTTTCCCAAACAAATCCAAAGACGTTTTCTGTTAGGTATTAATATTAGTCAGGTTTAGGAAATTGCTCTTCCAGTAAATGGGCATACACCATTTCCTGCATTAGTTGGGACAGACGCACAGTGTCCCTTGTACAGCTCCGAATCTCCAAATAAAAACAGCAGTAATCTGAAAGTGCTGTCCTGTTTTTTAGGAGAAGGATTTTATAATCCTCTACTTTGAAACGCTCAATCATTAGACACAGTCACCCTGTTCTCTCGGCTTTTAACGAAACAGCACATACTGTATGTACTCTCACCATCTGCCAGCTCTAGCATGCAGCAATGGTAGAGATGGGAACAATGTTGTGACCTTAATGAGGTCAATCTCCCGTTCCAGGGAAGTATTTTTTCTCTCCTCACCTTATTTTTTGTTTGTGCATTTGACGATTTTCTCCCAGGAGATCTGCTGCCCCAAGGTAAAGAGGTTTTTTGTATAATGCCACAAAATTGTCCCATTGCCCACAGGAACAGCGGGGTCCAGTTGTGGGGCAAATATTGATGAGAATAAGTATTAAACATGCAGTGTTTTCTCAGAGATGCAACTCATTCCACTGAGTCTTGATCAATTTCGCTTTGTCAACGTATCACAAATTTGCACCTCTAATCAAATTATTCAGTCACCTGGTGTCAGATGTTCCACAAACGGCCTTGCCGCTGCACTGAAAATCCCAGAAGGCTGAATCATGGATTGGAAACGTGCAGAACAAAGCAAGTGGGTTTGGTAGACCAATCAAATTACATGTGTACTGTAGCTCTTCTGGGGATTAACTAACTGGTTGAATTATTAAATGGACAACAGCTTGTTCTTAACAAAAAAAACTATTTATTGTTTGTTTTTCTTTCATAGTAGACACATTCAAGGCTACGATTACAACCTTAAAAAGTCCAAAGAAGTCTTTTCTTGTCAATTCAGTAGAACGTAACCTGCCCAGTCAACCATTTCTAGGGATTTGCGATTGTAAAAATTATACCAGTTCAGTTAATAGTTGGCTCCCTAGAAATTCCTAGAAAGCATCACATGCATGCTGTCACCTGATGGAAATGTGTCACATCTTTTTGAATATGTAAAGTCAATAGAAACAAAGGATATTTTAATATTTAATCAATGTCCTTTTTAAGTTGCAATAAGGATGCTCGATAAAACAAATCAGTCATTTCTTGTTATAAAGCAAATGATGTGTTACACAAACTGAAACCCTGTGATAAAAGCTATATGATATATAATGTATAATGGCTTGATATTGACCTTCATTTTGAAAAACTCTTGAGAGAATGCATTTTCCATTTCCATAAAGTGTTATGTAACAACCTAAAAGGTATTATTAAACATTTTGATGGCTCATATTCTACTGCAATAGTGACAATTCACATGAACTTAATAACCATCTGTACCACTTAACAGCATTATATGGAGGAAGCTGGGTGATATATCCCATCAGTTCAGCTATAAAGATGCTTTTAGCATCGGTGCTTATGAAGGCATCCCATTGAAGGATTGTATGAATGATGTATCATATGCCATGATTTATAAAGGACGGCCATATCTAGATGGCAAGTGTCTTCTAGTGATTGATGTAGAAGATAAGGTTAAGTGTTTTAAATGCCACCCATCATCTTGTGTGATGCTTAGATTGATTTCTGTATGATAGGCTCAGTGTTGTTTAGATTTCAATGTGTTTCAGACTTCGAAGATTCAGTGCTCTCATGAAGTCCCAAACCATTTACAGAGTGCAGCTGACATTGAGGTTTGAGCAGTCAGGTCACTGATGTGTGTATTAAGACGTTTTTTGCTGCTCTCGCACATAGGTGGAGGGAGTGCGGTTTGAACGTTGTAGTTGTGTGCCTGTGACAGGTATAAATGAAGCCCAATGACGGATGAATGGATGGATGACTATTCCAGTCTCTCTCAATCTCACAGGGCTTATGAAGTTGATTGTGGTCTTCAGTTATCACGTATGCTCTCCGGAAATAAAACAATCACATGTTCTCAAGGAGCCATATTGCACATTTTAGCATTTTTCCTTGTGGTCCATTTAGAGTCTTAGTCCGGTGTTTTGCACCAAAAACAATTAAAAAGGACATTTTTATATGCTCCTGTGCTTTTAAGACTTCAATGTAAATGTGAAATCATTTACTTCTACCTGTTAAGGAATAAAAGATTCTATACTTCCTCCAATTTCATCCCACTGTGTGCAAAAACACAGTGTCATTCTCGCTCTCCTCAGTCTGTTATGCTTTTAAGAGCCTCAATGGGGCAATGTGTTTCCCATTAATCTTAGCTGACAGCTTGACCAGAGATCTACTGTAGTGTGGCGATTAAGTTTTGGAAGAGGTCTCACTTGGGAAGTTAAAGCATTCCATTTGCCTTCACTCAGTATCGCGTGTGTCTCATTGTTGCCGTTGTTCTAGATCGAGGCTTTATTGAACATCTGGGGTTTTTGACAGACTGCCGTGATTAGAGCCATTCTTCATATATCTGAGGAATGAAGTTTTAAAAAATGAATCAAAGGCTCTTTCACTATATGTTTTAAGCTTTTTAGGTGTACTTCACAGCGTCTGTCAATGTATCATTTACATACCACACAAACCTGAGCAGGAAGGACTGTTAAAATGCTCATTCGTATTCATAGCAAGTCGTTTTCATTTTAAGAGTGCCGTATAATATGCCATCTCCTAATAAACCGACTCGCACTGGATTTCACTACGCAATGTCATTAGATATTTCATCTGTTCATTTTCAGCATCTGGCCCAAAATCCCTGTTTCCTAGGTTTTAGTAAGCCTTGTTCTCCATTTAAAAAAAGATAACTGCTAAACAGTAGTTTTGAGAGAACCTTGTATACAGCACTGTTCTTCGTTCTGATAAAGTAAAACAGGAAGATTAAAAGTGATAAATGAAAATTTTCAAACCTGTATGATTTTCTTTCTTCTGCAGAACACAAAAGAAGATATTTAGCGCAATGTTTGTAACCGAACAACGGCGGTACCCATTGACTTGCATTGGTTTTGTGTCCATAAAAAAAGAAGTGAATGGGTACCGGCATTTTTCGGTTACCAGCATTCATCGAAAAATCTTCTTTTGTGTTCTGCAGAAGAAAGAAAGTCATACAGATTTAAAATGACAAGAGGTTGAATAAATGACAGAATTTTCCTTTTTGGGTGAACTTTAGTGGAATAATTCAGGTTCATTTAAATTCATTTTTAGGCTTCATTGATTCATCCTTTAGTTTGTAAAAATAAGTCAAACTCTGTGGGGTCCATGAATTTAAAGTTAAAATACGCATTCTTCATAATGTATAGCCAAAAGGAGATTCTTGGGGCAGTAAGTTTTAAAAAGAGCTTATGAGCTCTAACAAATAAATGAAACGTTAAAAGTCTGAACAGTGTCTGGGGTTCAAATTTTCTTACTAAGACACATAAGCAAGTGTTTGGACCATGAATGTGTGTCAGTCATATCTTCAAATGAACCACTTGTGTTGAGAGTGTTCTGGTGATGTCTGCTCGACGTTCAGCTCAGGTACAAAGTGTCCCTTTGTGTCCCTAACAGATCAGCACAAAACTGCTTCTTTTTGCGAACTGTAGCAAGGCCTTTAATCTTCCAGACAAACGAATACACTTGACTTTTTTAGTATTTTATTCTCTCAAAACGCTGACTTGAAATGATGCTTTCTCTCTTTGGCTGTAATGAAAATCGCAGCGCACGCAGATGGTCGACATTTAGGAACAATCAGCCACTCAACATCTGTTCTACCACATTACTCTTTCAGAGGAAAGTGTAGTAATTTGACATCAGAGACGAAAATAGATGAGAGAGATACAATATATTATGCCAATAAATACTAGAAAGAAAAAGGATGTAACAAAGAATAACGATTGTTCAGTGTCATAACTGCACAGTCAGTTCACTGCATTGCGACATTATTGGTAAGCTTTGCATGTCATCTCTAGTGCCCTGCAAAATGCCAGACCAGGATGGAATACTAACAAACTGCTTACTGCAAACGGCACATTTTTAAACAGTCAGTTCCATTCCTGTATGATGGTCAAAACAGCGTACCAGCCATGCCAAAAATCTGTGAAAAATGTACAGAAAGAGAAGGGACTTAGTTCACCCAAAAATGAAAATTCTGTCATCATTTACTCACCCTCTTGTCATTTCAACCTTGTATGACTTTCTTTGTTCTGCAGAACGCAAAAGAAGATATTTTGAAGAATGTTGGTAAGCGAAAAACAGTGGTACCCATTGACTTGCATTGGTTTTGTGTCCACACAAAAGAAGTGAATGGTCAAAAGAAAGAAAATCATACAGGTTTATGCTATAGTATAGTATTTGTACTATAGTATCATTGATAATATACTTGGCCATAGATTGTTGTTGCTGTTCTGTTCTCATTGGCAGTGCTCTGACTTTCTTTAATGGCTATAATGATACACCCTTGTGTTTTACAGATGATGCTAGAATCGCATATGAACGAACGATCAAAGACATACAGGTGGGGAGAGATGGATAGAGAGCAATGCATGAAGAGGAGGTTTAGATGAATCGGGTACGTGAAGATAAAAAGATACACGACACTAATGATTGCTGCCTTTAAGGGCATATTAAAGGATCGCGTTAATCATCTCATCACCGTACCTAATTACTTCCAACTTCTAACGTCCTAGAACCAATCCTTCAAAGCCCACCCTAAAAAGCCGACAGACAGAGATGAGATATTGCAGCGGCTGTGGTGACCAGAGCGATGTCATGTCAGGGAGCGTCCCTGAATCAGTTATACAGTAAATGTATTAATGAGCTTCATCGAACCACACCGAGGGTGCTGATGAATCCATAACATGTCCATAGAGAAGTGGTTTGATGATTTCATTTATGATTTATAATCACCTTGCCCAAGGTCCCAGTTCTCAGACTCCACAATTTCTCCAAGCCTTTTTTCCAGCAGGGGCAAAGGAGCGATCTTAAAAGAAAGCGGGAGCTTCGCTCATGAATATTAGATACTTGACGTTCATAGACCAGATGTGCAGAAATGGAAATTGTAGGAAGAAGAAATGCTAAAGGTTGTTTTACATGCCTAGCAACAACTTTTTCAAAGTCTTTGACTTTGACCAAGGTTCTTCAAAACCCTTTAAAAATAATAAAATAATAGTTTTCAGTTAATAGTTCACCCAAAAATTATTTCATCATTGCACTGGTAACCAAGCAATATTGGCTCCCATTGACTTCCATTGTATAGACACAAAACCACTAAAACATTTGCCTAAATATCTTCTTTTGTGTAGAAGAAAGAAAGTCATACAGGTTTTGAACGACCTGGGGTTAAATAAATGATGACAGAATTTTTATCTTTTGACTGAACTATCCCTTTAACTGACCCCCCTCCTGTTATAATGGTATGGTTCAGGAATTTTGATCTTTAGAATTTCTAGGAACTGTTTCCAAAACTCATACAAATTACAATACATTACAGAATCAATATTTTACACTGTCATCCGGTATCACGATATCACGTTTGTAGAACTGGCTTTCATTTCCGTCGTCTCATCTCTTCTGCTGAGCAGCAGCAGATATCGTCACTCTCACTCTGGATCATGGCCAGATGTTAGCTTGCCTAAAATCAAGACATCGAACGCCTCAAAACAAGAAAACTTGTCCGCAGGGATCTTCACGTGCCACAAGAATCAATCAAGCCACCGATTTAACTCCCCTCCTCTCTTCATGCCCACGCAGATATATAGTGTAATTTGCGATCACCGCTGAGATAGAGAAATAGGCGAACAAAGTCTTTGTGTCCTCTCAACTGTGTCAGGGCTGGATTGAGTCTTAATCAGCCAAACTATGAGCACAGACTGTGAATAAGCCCCTGATGGGCCCTTCATTTTGCTCAGCTGGAAATGCAGAGAAAACCATCATCTTGCGTTAGTCCCACAGTGCATGCATATATGCATGTGTGTGTGCGCGCAGGCACATACACACACTTTTGATTGTGATTGGCTATATCGTACATTTTGTGGTGACTAAAATCACTCTGTGCTCTTGTAAATTAGAATGCCGTGGGCTTCCAATGCTATCTGTGGCGCTAAGCAGATGGTGAGGTTAAACTCCAGGGTGTCAAATCAAGAACAAAAACTTTTGTTAGTAAGTCTCCAGTATCGCTTAAAAACAGTATTGCATAAAAACATGCAAATACTGTAAAATATCTCTGTAACACCTTACAATAAGGTGCTATTTGTTAACAGTAGTAAATGCATTAGCTAACATTAACCAATTTAATGCTTTTCGGCATTTATTAATCTATGTTAATGTTAGTTAATGTCTTAATACAGTTATTCGTGTTAGTTCGTGACATTAGTAAATGCTGAAATTAACCTGAACTAAGATTAAAAAATGCTTCAGAATTTTAGTGTATTGTTCATTGTTAGTTCATGTTAGCTAATGCATTAACTAATTATTAACAAATAGCACCTTATTGTCTTATAAGTTTAAATGCAACCATACTAACCCTCAGCAGTCTGATTCTACCCTCCGTCTCATTTACATAAGCTCAACCCTTTCTGGTATCCTTTTGTTGTTTAACCTGTGGAGCTCTGACATCATCAAAGCAAACCATAGGCTTGGTGCTACACACACACGAATGATGCTCTGTGACTCAGGTAAGACTCTTAACTGTTGTTTTAGCTTCTTGTGGCCTACTAGATTGTTATGGCACAGAGTGTTTCTCAGTATTAAGGCTCTGTTATGGTTCCACCAGTGTAACGTTAAGATGCAGTAGATGGAGGAAGAGATGTTTTTGGTGCTGACACCAAATCCCCTTGAGGACCTAAAATGATCACCATGGACACCAAAACAAAACCATGACGATATTGGGTGGGTGCACCTGTGGAGTCACACTTCAATGATGAAAACAAAGAACAAGTACTGATAGCTTAAATATCGTCGCTGTCCTCCTGCAACCTCGGATGTCCAAATTCGCTGTTTGTCAGGAAATGGAAAAGTGCTGTACTTTTTAAATTATTAAATACTGTGTTGTCACAAAGTTGACAAACGCTGACTTTGTAATACTTTTTTATTGGTTAGAGTTTTGCAAAACCCAGCGACAAACATAAAGGGTGACAAATAGTAATGATTTATGTAAAAAAATTAAATCACGAAATATGGAGATACAATGTTTTAGAAGAACAGCAGCGATATGTCATACAAAGTAAGTATTAGCATTACCCCACTTAAGCCTAAACATCTCTACAGTTTCATCCCTTTCTAGAAAATGTTAAGAAAATAATAGTACAAATAATACCAGGGTTTATTTATTTATTCAGCCTTCAGTCTTGTGACTGCTACTGGAAATGTTATTATTACGCTAATGTGCTGAATGAGAAAGACACTTAAAAAAATATATGTCCATGGTTCTGAATCATTTTAAGCATTCTAAATCTGTATTTTTAGCAACAATAGACAGGTAAAGTGTCCCTCAGCTCCTACTGTATCTGTATTCCACGCTCATCTTATGAGAAGTTAACATCTCTCTTGAGGAACAGCTCAGCCAAAACTTCAGAGAAATATAAAACTCGGAAGAAAAACACCTCAGTTTCATTTACACCACATTGGTTTGTCTCCGAAATTGCCTAACCACTTTTTGAAAAAGGGTGACCTGTGAACTGTGCCTGTTTCATTATTCTGGATGAATACACCTTGTAAGCAATACACTACCATCTGAGATAGGAATCCGAAAGCAATTTCAGTGGAATTTTGATTCCGATACAGTGTGTTCCAAACAGACACAGGATAGCTGGCTGCTCATATTTTTCTCCAATACACAGGTTTTGTAATCCACAGCAAAGCCATCTGGGTAAGTGCAGAGACACCTGTGCTTTTTGGGTGCCGGCCACTGAAGTGGAAGGACTGCCAGAGGAGGATGCACCTTTAGCAACAATGTAAAAAATACAGTGTCACAGTATGTTATTCCGCCATGCACTTTATAGGACTGCGTGTCTTCAGAGCTTCTCTAAATCATGGTTATCTGGGTCAGGGGGCAGTTTAGCCAGAAAAAGACAATTCTGTCATCATTTACTCACCCTCGTCCCATTTTGAACCTGTAACCTTTTTTCATTTAATGAAAGTGAATGGGGACTGTTCATTTTTCGCCCATCCAGGACGAATATACAGTATATATACATACTGTATATATATATATTTGCAGTTCAGTTTGACATGGTTACATTAAGGGTAGAGTTAAGTGAAGGCAAACAAAGTTGTTTTTTGGGAAAATATATGTTTAACTCTATTAAAAAAAGTAAAAAAGAAAGGGTTAGGGGTGTAATGGGCATCTTTTTAAAAATATAATACTTTAAGTCTATAAATGTCTGCATGCAAGGTTCCTAAATCTGAAATTTAAAAAGAACGTTAGAAGACTGATTCAGACCTATTTGTAGTCAGAACCTCGTCTCATTGTTATCACGTTTACATGCGTTGACACTAGTACATTCATTTCAGTAATGATTTGTAAATCCATTTCGAAGCATTGGTAGAGATCAATATTTGGAGCGGTGCCTAATTGCATAGATAAAGCCGTTATGCTTATCCTGTCAGCCTTGCCAAAAACATGAGCCAGAGCCGTCCCCTAGTAATCCTGATCTGTACTGTAACTTTGTGCTTTCCTTACATGACCTTTCAATTTCAGAAAAGAATACACTCAGAATCACATGAACACGTAGATGCTATGCAGTATCCATTTATGCATTTGGCAGAAACCTGTATCTAAAATTATATGCTGTATAGTGCGTGCTGTACCATTTGAGCTACAGAACATTGTGTTCTATAAGATGATAAGATCATGTGTCACATTACCATCTAACATAATCATGTTTGTGGTGTTTTGCAATATTCTTTTATGGGAAGCATTAAGGGTATAGAACATTGAGTGTATTCAAGCAATTGAAACACATCTGGTCCAGTTTTATTGTCCATGTTGTCAAATTGTATAGTGTTTCTGTAATATAGCAGTGTCTTTTTCTATGATGAACAATGTTTGAGTGCCTATCCAGGAGGCGAACTTGAATGAATATGGACATTTGACAGTTTAACCTTCCTATAAGGAAAGAGGGGGGGGACATCAATGAAACAAGTTAATTTTATTAACCCCAGAGGTTGTTTAATTTTTCTTTCCTTTTAATTTGTTTTTCAGAATACTTCATTTTTTTTACCCCAAGCAGTGAGGATCAAACATCAAAGTACTTGTAAATCAAATGACCTCCACTAATCGATGAACTCAGTGCTGCGGCTGAACGATGAGATTCAGGCTACTGCTGAACTGCTTTTGATTCTGAGGGCAGAGTAATATCTGCGCCTCAATGTTTATTTGAAACCGAGGGTCAACAGTTTCAAAGTCGAAGGTTGCAAGTTTGCATTTTTCTCGAATGTTTTCCCCAAACAAACTTTTGAACTCACTGTTTAAGTTCTTGTGCTGTATAGTTCTGGCAGGATAACATGCTGTTGAATTGTTTACTGAGTGCTGAAACAGTGAATATCTTTAAAGCACAATATCAGATTTTCTGGCAGGTCAGAAAGGTTTACCCATAAGGTTTATGCTTACCCCATCTCCTTAAATTTCGAATATTCACCATGCACACACATTGAACCATTTTCATTTTTTCAGATCTGCAGCAGCAGTGTACATTTGGAAGAATCATTTTCAAGTTTCAGTTGATATAAACATGCAGTGTCTCTTTAATTCCTGTTAGTTTATTTGTTGCTTACATTACAAATTAAATGATTCATGTGATTTATTGAGAGAATTATTAAGGAATTTAAATCCTCCTTAAACTTGCTGGCTTGTATATCAAGCTGCTCTAAACAATGAATTATTCATTTCCCCACCCGTTGTTTTCGTGCTACGCATATTACTGTCCAGAGTACAAATGTGTTTGCAAAACAGGAGTAAGCACATGTATGCACAGGTCCAGAGATCAGCTGCATGTTTAAGTGGCCTGATCAAATGTGAGAGTCGGGCAGCCAAGTAAACCTGAATAAATGTATTTATTTGTTTGTTTCTATTTTAGTGTAGCTTAAAATGTATTGTAGCTTATCAGCTTCTTTGACCATAACTTTACCTTAACTCTTTCTAAGCAAGTTACCTCCCACTGTCGGCTTCTCTGTGTTGACCTTTGTATCTGTGCGAAGAATGGATATGCAGTGTCAGAGTGGACAAGTCTGTAAGAGATGTGAAACAGAATGTGTTTCAAATCAGAAGACCATGTCATCTCATCTCAGTGGATGCTCTTCATTAATGAGGAGTCTCTTCAACCTCCAGATACCATAAGAGGGTAAGTTCACATTAGAGCAATAAGGAATGAGTGTAATATTGTACTATTGTGTAATAATGAAAAAAAAAACATAATGCCATGGAACATGGATCTCCTTGATACAGCTCTTGAATCCTGTAACGTTCAAAAGAAATGTAAAATTAGAAACGATCAGAACATTTTTCTTCAGATTTGCTGTATATTACATATGATTATGCAAGGATGTAGTAGTTAAATATTCTCCAGCTGTTTGGACATTCAGAGATAATAATTAATAAACCTCATCACTTTCTTCTTGTGTGTTACTGGGCTAAGATAACATCAGTATTGACCACACTGTGTCTGCTTTTCTTTTTGGTAACATATATGCTTGTACACTCCAGACAGATGTCATTTAAACTAAAACGATTTATAACATGTTATTATATGCATTTCCAAGTATATCGAAATAGTCTGACATATATCTTCAATTTTAGGTCACCAATCATTCTTTGAACGCTAACCTCCTATCTCATCTTCAAATGGAGATCCAAGGCAGAAGGCGAACTGTGCGCCCAGCAGGTCCCCCTGATGGAGGCTATGGCTGGTTTATTGTGCTCTCCACCTTCCTTGTCTTTGGGCTAACATTTGGTGTAATCAAATCCTTTGGTGTGTTCTTCGTAGAGATCCAACACTACTTTGCTACCACGGCGACTGCTAGCTCATGGATCACATCCATTACTGTGGCAACTGTACATTTTGGAGGTATGTGCCTGTTTGTTTGTTATTAGCCAACAGTTTCCAGCTACAATTTATAACAAATAACAGAGATCAGATCTATTTCAGATCATACGTGTTTGATGATAGTTTGCAAGAGTTACTGACAACGCTTTACCAATGGAGCTACAGGAGCATTTAGAAACCAAGCAACAAACAAAATGTCTTTGGGCAAATAACTTGATATGGTTATGAAGGCACAAAAAGTCAGTGACATGAAAGATTGTTTGCCCAAAAAGGACAAGTGTACTGTAAGTCAGAAGAGTATGCAAATGTTGTAGCATATCACTTCTCCAAAGTACTGTATATCTGGTGTTAATATGTAGTTACATTTAATACAGTAATCTTTATTATATTTGTTTATTGTTTATTATAATTAAAAATGTATTTGAGTATTATTTTGGTTCCATTGTACCAAAGTCCAAATAGTTTTTCTTGGTGGGCCATAGATATTTTGATATTAAACGTTTACCACTAAGGGGCTCCCTAAACTCATAGTTTCATTACTTTTACCGGAGAATGTTTTTAGATGTTTGCAAATGTCAAAATGAAAATTGTATAAAAAATGACTGAAGTCATTGTCACTCTTCTACACTTTATAATCTTTTTATATTTGTTGGAGATGCACTTTTTCAAAATGCGCGTTCCTTGTGATTCTCATAAAATAGCCTTACATAAAATATACATTACAAACGACTTTGTCACTGCAAGTCAACAGGGGTTGGTGGTTAGGTCGCTAATGGGCATTCCCACCTCTAGTGACCCTCACTGCTGGAGCTGAGCAGGGGCGGATTAGGATTTAAAGTCGGCCCTGGCATTCTTGACCAAGAACGGCCCTCCATCCATTCCATAGACCGGGGGGGTGGGGCTGTCATTCCGATTCCCGTTTCTAATTTGTCCGTCTGTCTGCATTTGCGTTTCGGCCATGCGTTTGCGTTTTGTTCCGGTATGCCAGATGGCCAGTCCGCCCCTTCAGTGGTACAACAACTCCGGACCGGCCCGGCGGGAATCTTCCAGGTCCTCCCGATTAGCCAATCCGGGCTTGGAGCTGAGAGGAGAAGAATCAGGTTAGCTCCCATCCTCACTCCTATTGGCTGTTTTCCCAAAAGTCGCTCCTCATTTGCATAAAGTTAAACATTTTTCAACTTTGTCGCATCACTACACACGCCCCATCCGGTGGCCAATGGTTGCTACGGCTTGTGTCGCCGGAAGTTGCCAGCTCTCCATTGAAATGAATGGGATCATGTCGCTTGTAATGTGACCAGGGCATTTGTGACCAGGACCAAGTTTTCATACTAAAAAATCTTTTACAAGCAACCAAATATATTCTCCCTTCTTCAGTATTATATTACTGAATACTGAGATATTACATGGCTCTTGTTTTTCTTTTGTATTGTATTGCAGCACCCGTAGGCTCTGCGTTGAGCGCGTACTTCAGTCCCCGGCGCGTGGTGATAGTGGGTGGTCTGCTGAGCAGCGTTGGGATGGTGGCAGGGTCACACGCCCAGGATCTGCTACAGCTGTACATCACTGTGGGGTTTCTTACAGGTGAGCCTGCTGCCAGCAATGGAGCATATGGCTGTCCTCACCTGCTTCATGCGCAGTGGAGTCACGCTTCAGATGTTACATTGCTGATTCACAACTAAAAGGTCATTAGCCATTTATAGCAGGTGTAAGGGACCTCTTGGTCATAAGCCTCTCTGGTACATCAACACTGCAGGAGGAAAAAGTCATGGAAAGAGAGGAAATGGTGGGGAAAGAAAGAAAGAAAGAAAGAAAGAAAGAAAGAAAGAAAGAAAGAAAGAAAGAAAGAAAGAAAGAAAGAAAGAAAGAAAGAAAGAAAGAAAGAAAGAAAGAAAGAAAGAAAGAAAGAAAGAAAGAAAGAAAGAAAGAAAGAAAGAAAGAAAGAAAGGGAAAATGATATGATATTTATTACATACAACCTAATTATTAGCATGCTAATGTGCTCATGACATATTCATCACGCTTATAACCTTGCAGTTCTATCGTCCATTTACCCAGCAGCGTTCATATAATGTTGTACCCCTGAAAATTAATGACTAGTCAGAGAAATAAATGCTAGCTCAGTGTATATCCACCTGCACTGCCCTCTCAATGTCCTTTCAAATTCTCTGCAGGATTTGGCTATGCCCTGACCTGGACCCCGACTGTCACCATGCTGGGCTGGTACTTTGAAAAGCGCCGGCCTGTGGCCAACGCTCTAGCCAGCGCAGGAGAATGCATTCTGACCTTCATCCTAACTCCATCATTCCAGTTCCTTGTTGACCAGTATTCATGGAGGGGAGCGATGCTGATCCTGGGAGCTCTACAGCTCAACCTTTGTTTGTGTGGAGCTCTACTGAGACCTCTCGACAGCCACGTTCCTCCTAAAGAGCTCACGGCAGAGGAGAAAGTGCTGTCTCAAGCTCACACAAGCTCTAAAGAATTTACAAACGACAAACCAGACTCAAAACGACACCTAAAGACAAAAATCATCCGTTACGTGGACTACACCCTCATTGCTAATGTTCGCTTCATGGTCTACTCGATGTTTGGTGTCTTCGCCGCTCTCGGCTTCTTTGCTCCGTCACTGTTCCTGGTACCTTACGCCCGTAGCAAGGGAGTGGAGGAGTACCAAGCGGCCGCCCTCATGTCCATCTCTGCCGCCCTGGACCTCTTGGGTCGGTTGCTGTTTGGGTGGGTGGCTAATCTGCGTTTGGTGGAGACAATACATCAGTTGTTGGTCACTGTGTTGATGCTGGGCGTTGTTCTGCTGCTCTGCCCGCTAGCGGCCACCTTCACCCACCTAGCGCTCTTCAGTGCTGGCTATGGATTGGTGTTTGGAGCAACCGTGGCCATTCACATCACCGTACTTGCAGAAGTAGTTGGGGTGGAAAAGTTGGGAAGTGCTTTGGGTTTCTTCATGCTCATCCGTAGCAGTGGTGGCCTACTTGGACCACCGTTGGCAGGTGAGATCTTCAACTTTCTAGTCTTCTTTTAGGGTGTTCATCTATTGATTTTCCAATGTTATGTATGTGAATTACATGGGGACCATTTTTTGAGTGAACTATTCCATTAAGACATCAAAGCCAGCTAGAGATAGCATAAAAATAAAAAAAGAAAGATTGATGTACCTTCAAGTCTTGCATTCTAAAAAGCATAACATTTTATATTGGAGCTGCGAGATAACTTTTAAAAGATAGCTTTACAAATTTCAAAATTACATTTTAGTTGGTTATTGCATAATCGCAAGCTCTTTGTCCAGAAATGAAAAAGTCCTTGTAGGTCACACTAATGCGTACCTTCACCCCATCAACTACCTTTGGCCTTGAAAAGGTTTCTCATTAATGTCACTAAGACTCAATTCACAATATTACTGTTATCTTCCCATAAAGCATTGAGCATGAAAGAAACGCATCATTGTTCACACTCGGCTATTGTGTAAATTTCATGGATTAATGGTCACTGCATAAATGGCTTTTCCTCATCTTTTTGAACACGCTTCAGCTGCCCTCGCCAAATTTATATCAACGTTTCATTGCCCACTGCTCTCTGCTAATGCGGTGCATGGAACACATCACAAACGGTACCGTAACAATACATCAAAGGTGCTCCACAAAAGTGCCCAATGAATCAATAAACAAACAGAGAACGAAAGGCCGGGCACAACTATCCATATAATAGCTGTAATTGATTGCCACCCAATAAGCTCTGATAGATGGGTTGGTAATGTGGAATAGTGAGTTTTTCTTCGTGCTATTACATTTTTGTCAAGAATATCTGCCAAAATAAGGCAAAAGTTGGAAAGAAAGTTGGAGTCTTCAAGCAGCCAGAAACTCTTTCCAACGCCAGAAGCAGTTCAACACTAAATCAGCCAGAGAAACCTCATCTGCCTGCTTAAGGCACATCTACTGCCAAAATCGTATCACTTCCTGTATTCTGAAGGACTAATGTGCTTAATATGAATTGGTTTTTATTTCATTAAACAGAGCAAAGACTACATTTGGGAGAGGAGGGAAAACTGTATTTGTGCACTGCAGGTGAAAAGTGCAGTCAGCGGGGCTGCATAACCGTGCCTGTAATTACACCATATATTAGTCCTGATATCTCCGCACCCCAGCAGCTTCTCTGAGTTTTAATCAGGCCGGAAAATCCAAAACTCTTTTACTGTGGCACTATAAAAGATGACTCGAATAACCCTCTCTTTACTGACTTCACTGAAACTTTATATCTTGGAGCTTAAAATATGCGTGCAGGAAAAAGTGCGTAAGCAAGTGGGTGAAAAGAATGAGATGGGATGGTACCCAAAAAAGTGCACACTAACTAGAGGTGGTTGTTATAGGAACAGTTCACCCGGAAATGGTCCCAATTGACTTGACCATAGTAATTTTCATTCCTGCTATGGAAAGTCAATGGGGACCATTTTTGGGTGAACTCTCCCTTTAAGGCTTTGTGTCGTATGTCATAGCAAGCACCCATAACAACCTAATAAATTAAAAATCCATTCAGAAACCTATACCAACCACCTACAGCATCTAGTGAGTTTTTCACAGCAAAGGGTGACTTTTTTTAGAAAATGTTAACTATTAGTGCTTATATTTACAATTTCAACTCTTGATTCTGCAGGAATCTTCATTGATGAAATGAATGACTATAGCGCTGGATTCCTAATGGCGGGAGTGGCTCTTATCGTCTCTGCCCTCTTTCTGCTTCTGCTGCATCAAATGAACAAGAAAGGGAAGCATAAGGAAAGTGACATTCCCTTGGAGAACGAGACTGAGAACGTGGAAAAGTGCAATTCTGAATTTAAAAAGTAAGAGGAGTTGTTGAGGCAGGGGGTTTTAAATTCACTATTGTGCAGTATGATGCATGCATGCTCCAGCACTCACGTTGTCATGGTAATGGTACCATTAGAAAGTCAATTGACAATCTGTCCATCAACTCTCACTCTTGATGACTTTGAGTAACTAGAGCGTTCTCACAAGAATGAACTTTTTGATGGATTATGGGAAGTCTTCTCAATGTGGCTATATAATGATGCCATTGCATGCAATCATATTTCATCAGATCTATCGCTGCGGTAAGTCAAAAAAAGGGACAGTGCCCTAATGGATTAATGGAAGCTGACTCAGGGTTTAACCGCTGCTAAATATGATGCATTCAATCACAGTAGCGGCTGAAATTACTTATCTATAGCACCATTATGAAGCTGCAGGCATTTTATAGTGTCTTTTGGTTTTTCTATCTAAAATTGCACAAAATCAAATCTAATTTGTTTTTGAGATGTGTTTTGGATAAACGTCCTAGCCGTGTGTCCTGAGGTCAAAGTAACACTAGCTACAGAAAACATTCTCAATGATCTCCATCTACTGGTGATAACAGGGCAATGCAGGTTGGAGGACTAAAACGGTTATGAGCAGAGCTGGAAATGGGGGGAAACGCAGGGGGGACAGAGTCCAAGGAGTGAATTTAAGAATTTCTTTTATCGATGACATGGCCTCTAAATGCAATGCACATTTCATACATAAATATAGTGGAATATATATATGTTCCCAATTTGAGTACTCCCAGTGAATCTCTGCCATTTCCACCACTAGTTATAAGTCATTTTATTTTTATAAGTGAAGAAAAAAATCAATAGCATAAAACAAGAAATGGGTATATTAGACTGAACTGTACGTTTTGTAAAACATCAGACTTTCTTAAATAATAATCTATCGAAGATAAACATGTTTCCTCAGCATTGTGCATTTACCACATCTTCCTAAGACAGACAACCACATGATTTTATAAAGATATTGAGATGATGCTTTTGAGATAGCAAAACGTTCATATGTTCATCTTTCCCCTTTCATACTGTGTGATGTGAATTTTCAAAGATAAATCTATCTAGGATATCAAAGCATATTTCTGATCCAGTCTTCTCTGGAAGCAATATCTCCTCCCAGCATCTGCACTTTGATGTTGTTGTATGCATGCTGGTCTGGATCCTGCTAGAGACGTGACTTTCCATATGGGATATGCATGTTACTTCCAATAAATCTCAAAAAGCAAACATTCCACAAGACAAAGAGAGCGTTTTTGTAAACATAATAAATTAATCTCCTGCTTATCTTGTCCATATGTATTTGACAACAAAACACAAGCACAAAAACACATGTGCATATACAGTAATACCATCAAAAGAGGCCTTTTAAGCCATCAAATGAGGGGTGTGAAATCAAAGCTTCAATCTGTCTGTACCCCATTTAAGTCCTCCAGAATCACAACATGGGGACAACACATGTTATAGCTTCAATACCTAATCTATGAAATATCAGGATAATGGGTTGACTACTGAGGGATTGTCTGACATGACATGATGGGTTTCAGATTGTTTTGGATTATTGTATGGTCTGTCTTTTATATGAGGGAATACATGTTTTTGCTACATAAATAAAATTATATAGGTATGCTTTTACACTTTTAAGTATAATTATTAAAAGACCAAATATGTGAATACTGTGTTTTCTATGTAAACAAAATAATATCATGGTATACATTTTTTTAATGTAAAATATACTTTTTACATTTTTGTTAAAATTCCAAACACAAGCAGCAATATATTTTCTGACACTAGACCCCTTCGGAAAACCTAAAAAGAAGAAATCACGCTTAAAATGAAGGAAAATGAGACACATGCTGTTTTGCTCTGACCTGAGCAGACAGCTCCTTTGAAGTTTGTAATTGGAAACAGTTGATTGAGTAAAGTGGAATGAGTCTAAAGAGTCCCTGGTCTATTTCCCTGCCCGTATCTCCCTCCACCCATTCCCCCGGACCCCCTACCCTTGACCTCGATGGTGCACTTCGGGTTAGGCAATAACTCCAGAAACAGCCAATGAAATTGCTTTCCTAGTGACCCTGCTGTTGGAGGTAACTGGGATTTCTTTAAATCATGCGTGCAAACAAACTGAGACACAAACAAAAAACATCTTGAGAAAATGAAATTACATGAGTCTGTACAATGTTTAACAAAACAAAATAAGAAAAGCTATACTGAAGGCCCACCCCTAAACTTAACCATCACTGGCACAATTGCAGATCCTACTAAAATGAGATCATAAGAATTCATCCGAATTAGTCACCTCGTAAAATAGTTACAAATTGCCTTAAGATTGGTCCGGGAATACTGCCAGGGGACAGACTATTCTGTTTCAGCACACAATGAGGTAGAAGTAAAATTACTCAATTAGCTGAAGTTTTTTTTTTCATTTAACCACCACAGAGAACTAGATTAGTATCTAATCTGATAGAAGCCTTATATGAGTATTTGTATTATCATTAAATAATTGAAACTCTATAGACCCCTTTGGCGCCGATGTCACGCTTGCGTCACGGCATTAGCTAGAGGCAAAACAAAAGGAAAACTGGAGGCGGTCACTACAAACCAGCACAGATTCGGCTACATAAGGAGTTTAAAATATCATCTTGTCGTGTTGTTTAGTGCCACAATCGACAGAATACAGTCTCCAATTTGATATTTTAACACATACCTGCTGCCATAGCCCAGGGGTTTTCAAACTGGGGTCCGGGGATATGAAGGAGGATGAAGGGTCCCCCCAGAAATTTTCTAGGAAAAAGATTAAGCAAAAAATGATAAAAGTCCACAGTGTTTGTATGCTTTTTTTCTATAGTTTCCAGAATTGTTTATATTTGAATCTTTTTAGTGAGTTTTTCTCACTATAGTTACTTTTTTCGGACTCAAAGTGAAATTGTTGCCGACTATTTAGGTTTAGAAACAATGTGTTGTCTTTATAATATTCTATTTACTATTTATCCAAGAAATTTTTAAAAGTTTCTTTACACAGAAAAAAATATAGATTGATATATATTTTAGAAACAGGGGTCCCTCACAAAAGGTTAATCCTATTTGGGGGTCCTTTCCATAGCCAAACAAAAACACTGACGACAGCTAGTGGTTAAACACACACAAAAAACGAGCGGACTGAACAGAAACGATCATCAAAAATGCTCGCATTTCACTTCGTAATATTTAAGATTAAAAAAATACTGTCTTTTGTTGGTGTGGATTATGATTTGTGTGTAAAAATATCTCAATTATGCCCAAATCAGAAACTGGGGAACAGGGTTATTTTCTCGTAGGGTTAACTTTGGAACGCATAGTAACTATCGGCCATAAACTAAACGTAAATGAAACTGTTTGTCATCTCTTTTTCTTTAGTTGTCACAAGTGCATTAAAGGGAGCTGGAACAGTGAGAAGGCTCATGTTATGTGTCAGGTTTGTGTTCAAGTAAATGCATTTGCTAACTTTTGTCGCTGTTAGTACACACAGGTATCTACAGTATAGATGTATACGCTCTCAGTTTATCTTTACTATACACGCTTGGTTTCTCTGTCTGGTAGGTGTAGATGTCTGACCACTTAACTGGAGGTAATCCTGTCAGTTCGTCTGTCTCTGGATCCATTGAGTGAGCGCGTACAGGTTGTCATGGCTCTGCTTCATTTAGTCATGTTTTTCTTGGTCGTGTAGCAGAGCCATGGCAAAGCCTTTGGTTATGTGTGGAGAGAAACATATTATTGTCCTTTTGACAATAATATACGTTCTCTCCAGTGTCTCGTCTCTGTTCCCGCCATCTCGTTTCCTCGTTATCTTTCCCTGAGTGTTTAATGTCCCACACCTGCCCCGTGTAATTATCCCTCGTTTGTCTTCCCTATATATACCCTCTTGTTTCTTTGTCCTGGGCTCGTGTATTTCGTTCAATGTGTGCGTGCTATGCCTTGTGCTATATTCAGTTTGTCTTGTCGCTCGTCCTATGTTTCCGGTATTGCCTGTTCCTGTCGTGTTGGTTTTTTCGTCTCAGTAAGTGTTTAGTTTAGTTTAGTTCAAGTGTTTTATTCAGTTTAATGTCAGTTAGTCCTCGTGCTGTACTTGTTTATGGTTTGCTTGTTCCTGTATTTTGCCCCATCGTGGGTCTTTGTGTTCTGCTTATTATTTATAATAAATATCTTTTGTTAACCCCGTCACTGCCTGCCTGCGCTTGGGTTCTTCCGTGTTCCGTGACACAGGTCTGCCAGGTTCCTTGCGTCAAAGTTAACTTTTTCCAAAAAGAATTGTGGTCCTAGACAGTGAGTGAAAAAACCCATCCCAATGTTTACTAACAGTAAAGGCGTCTATTGAGTGAGACGAATGAAAATGGCAAATACTAAAAGACAAGGCTTAATGCTAGTCCCAGACTAAAATGAATGTGTGACCTGTCTTACTGTAACTGAACATAACTTGCCCAGAAATATCTTGAAATATATCAGGGCCATTGTTTTGTCTCAAGATGCACACCAGTATGCTTCTAAGGCGTTTTTTATAAAAGCGACATGCATATCTTATTTCACCTAAGGCATAGTCCTGGTTTAAGATAAGCCGTGTCTGTGAAACCGGGCCTCAATTTAAAAAGTGAAACTAAAATTTAGAAAGACAATTAATATGCAGGGATAAAATCATGGTGGTTTTGTTCTCTTCTTCGCTTTCACTCTGAACCCACTCTCTTTTTCTCTTTCTCCCATTCTCTTTTTGCCCTTCTTGGTTGTTGGATGAAATTAATGAGGGCAAATGAGAGGAGACATAAACAGGAATGATGGGAACAGCTGTGGAGCGGTTGATGTAATAAACTCCATTAAGAGCAGATTTAGATCTGTGTAGCCTAATACAGTAAATCTCTGACTTGATCTCTAATGTCGACATACTTGAACTTGAATGTTAGGGTGTATCTTAGGACACATTTAAAAGTGATCACTTCGAAGAGAATGTGAAGTTGACCAAAAATGTTCGTTGAAAAGCACATGGTAGACGTTGTCCATGTGTGTAACAACACACACACTAGCTAGCCCACATCACTCACTGTACATGCACTATACATGCAAAATCAAAGGTATTTGTTTCAAAGAGAGAGACATTGAGGGAGAAAATAGACTGAGATGGGTTTTAGTGCACATCGTGGCCTTTTTTCCCAGATTTATCTTTCCAGAGCATATTGAGGTCGGGACCCAAATTTCTTTTATCAAAACATGAATCATAAAATTCCATTTCCGCACACCCAGGGGCGCAAAAATGGGGTATGCAATATATGCGGTGCATAGGGGCGCCATTGTGCCAAAATATTTTTTAACGTTTTTTTAAATAAAACGTTATAAAAAAATATAACGAAAAAGTCATTATCTAAAACGTTTTAGTTTCACTTTTGTCTAGCATTTTAAACGAGTTCAATAAATATATAATTTATTTAATCAAGTTATTATGTCAACCAATCACTCTTTCACAGTCATGACCAAATGGATCGAGCAAAGAAACTTCCCAAAGCGCAGAACAGAACATGAAAATGAAAAGTAAATTGACAAGTAAAAAACAAGTTATTTAACGTTGCATGAGAGGTAGTTCATATTATAATACAATATCAGGTCACCTCTAGGCCTACATCTTTGGCGCTTATAAAATAAATCTATGTTTGTGAAGGAGCTTTATAATTACATTCGGGAGAGTCTGAGACGGTTGTTAAAGCTGTTAAGTCTCCCACTATCACGCATCATCGGGTTCTTCATTAATCGTCGGACGCGTTTTCCTCATATGACGACGCGAGCTGTGCAGTTTGAACGTCCGGTCCGTGTCCTTCACATAACGCGAGCAGTTGCTTCTTCTGCAAACAGCGCGCAGCACAGAGCACCGGAGATATTGCGTGTGGACACTGAAACAGCGCAATGATTGACAGGATGACAGAGACAAGAGCGCAAAAGAACGTTAGTTAATAAAAAATAATTTGAGCGTTCAATGTAAGTGAGTTTGTCTTTGTTTTACTTAATGATGTTTTCATAAAATGTGAACCACAAACTAAAAATGCTTAAAGCAAGGGGAAAATCCAAAGATTTTTTTATTTATTTGCGTTATAATATCTGTTATCCATCTTATTTCGTTTTTTCAATAATATTTTAATTATAAATGCACAGTAAAGGTATGTTTAACATAGGCTAATTTTATTGTTGTGTTTTTATTAAATATTAATGAACCACAAACTAAGCATTCGTTTTAGGCCTAAGTGAAAAGAACAAAAAAATACAACGCGAGTCATGTGATACGTCTTATTCGTCTTATTCTGATAATAATAAATAATGTTAATAATACTTTTTGTTGAAGGAAAGGGAATAATCTAAATGTATAACTTTAAAGATCGAAATAAGTTTATTTCCTCATCAGCACATCTCTAATGGGCTACAACTCACTTATATTTGGGATATTTAAAGAAGTTTTATTGTTTAAAACTTGACAAGTTTTTTTTTTTAAGTTTTAAATGTCAAAATTCTAGACTACATAAGTGATACTCACTTTTCAAAGAATACAATAAATAGCCTTATTTGAAGTCTAATTTAGTTATTATAAGCAAAAGATCCATTTAAAAACTGTTTAGCCTGATATCCGATTAATCAAAAAAACAATCGTCCAATTATACGGTTATTAAAATAATCGTTAGTTTCTGCCATAATTTATTGTGTATGTCCGAACATAAACTTTATGTTTCATTATTTTTCAAATTGTTATTTATCTTTTCAGAATTGTGTATCTGTTACACTGTGAAGCAGTTGGAAAAGTGTTTCTGTAAAAGGAAACCTTTATGCTTCTGTTATAGATGCAAATCTGATTGTCACCTTCACATGATGTAAAATATAATGACTCCAAAGGTGATATACAACTTGTCTTGCGATTTTTTATTTGTTGTGTGTTTTTCTATATTGGGGTGGCCGATGAGGGGCGCCAATACTGATCTCACATACCCCTCAGAAAATGTGCAGTTGCACCCTGAGCACACCAATCATGTTTTACAGATAATAAAAGGCAACAACCCCGCAAACAGACTTGGAATGTTTATATCATCAGAGGACTCACACCCTAGCAGTGACAGCAGTTTATCATTACATAATACATTAGCTGAGTGTGTTGTGAAAAATGGTGGTCTGTATGGGCGTATGCCTCTGAGAAGTGATGTAAACAGACTGTTAGAATGTTGATATGCCCTATACTGTACAAACATCTCTTAAACAATTCCACAAGTTAGCATATACAGTAATGTTGTTGTTACATTATGTTACGTTATGTTGTGTTATGTTATGTTATGTTATGTTATGTTATGTTATGTGTTACGTTACGTTACGTTACGTTACGTCGATTTTTTGCACTGAGAACCCTTTAAACGTGTGTGCGCACTGCGCATCAAACACATGTTTATTTAGTTAATTCACTGTCATCCTGCCATACAGGTGCTGTGAATGCTAATTTTATTTCAGTAGCCTTTCCTCCGTGTGTTCTTTCATCTGTTCTTTGGGTTCTATTAATCTTAGTAAAAAAAGACATCAGCTTTTGCTAAGCCAGCTTTGTAGTCAGTATTTATTCATTTGGCAGAAAGGGACTTACAAGAAGGAGAGCATAGAACATTTTGTCAGCACAAAATGTTGAATTCACCACATGATCCAGGTTCAAAACAAGCTACGCTTTTGTTGTTTCACTACAAAATTGACTTTACACTTATATGTAGATGCAGTATACACTGAATACAGAAGATAGATAATATACATACATACCTGAAAAAACAGTGTGTCAAACTCGTTTACTAATCTGCACTGAATGGTTAATATGCTTTTAATGTTTTGAAATCCTTTGGAATTCCCAATTTCCATATTGACTTTCATTGTAAATCATTAGCTAATTAGATGATTCCTATCCTATTCTCTGCTTTCCATCCTGCTTTTAACCAGAACACTGTTTCATCTGTTACAGGAATGAAGAAATGTGTAAAATAATTAATTTCACTAAAGAATCTCTGGTAAGCTTGTTTTCCCCCCTTTCAGTCCAGTAAAAAAATCACAGGTGTCTTTATCTGGTCAAACTAAAGGGGGTGGTTGAAGTTGAGGAAGTTGAAATTCCTTCCTTTTTTTCTGTCTCCATAACAGGGGCACAGAAGGGTACAGAGAGTCTGCGGCTGGAGGCGGGATGTCCTACTTTAACAGGGAACTTGAAATTTCAAAGACAAGTGGCCCCTTCCCCAGATTTCACCACATGCTTCCTTGTGCCTGATCGCCCATTCTGTTTTATCCTATGAAATAAGAGCACGCACATACACACACTGGTCACAGAGAAATTTCAGAAGAAAGGCACCAATATGATCATTTTCAAGGCAGACAGGCAGGCTCTTCTTTGCTGTATACATTGCTGATTTTCCAAATGTTGATAAACACAGATTTGTCTATTAAGCCTTAAACACGTCACAAACGTTTCAGGAAAAAAAGTGTAAAAAAGTCTTACCCCCACCCTCCCTCTCGCTTTCTCGCCCGCCCGCACCCTCCCTCCTTCCCTCTCTCAGGGTAACCGTGTCAGTAGACACATTTCAGAATAACCGATGCACAGACAGCTGTCTCGCTCTCTCTCCCCTTCTTTACTTTTCTTTTACATTGACTTCTTTCGTTGACTTTTTTCACACCCTCTCTCACTCCTTTTCTCCTTTTGTGGTTCTATCTGTTTTTCATGCGCATCTTTTTAATAATCTGTGACATAAGAAACTCTCCTGTTGAGAAATTATTAACCACAGGAGGACAGAGACTTCCAACAGTGCCAACTACAAGACACGCATCTCAGGATAGCACAACATCAACACATCCAACAACAAAGAAAGAGGACGTTTTGAACAGCGTGACCAACTTCAAAAGTCTGAGGATTACTGAGAGAAAGAGACGGGCACAAAACAGCAGACTTGAAAGAACTAGATCATGCCGGGCTGTCAGATCTGGTCCGGGTTTGTGCCGGTGAAGCTGGTCGGTTTCTTGCTGCTGCTGGCATCTGGTTCAGGGAATGCACGCTTGATTGTAAAGAGGGGACTTAACCACAAGGTGAGGATTCAAGGAAAGATCTGGGACTCTTTAGTGATGCATGTGTGTGTGCTGAAAGCAAAGCCATCTTTCAATAGCACATTAATGTTGTTTAACTATGAGATGTTCATGCATAGTGTGGCACATTTACTGTATGTACAGATATCCATATGGAACTTTAAATTTAGATTACATTAATATGACATTTGCATGTCATATTCCAATGTAAATGTATCAAATGGTATTTACATGGTATTATAAGGTCCCAAAATACCATTTTACCACCATGTGGATGGAAAGCAATGGTAGTACCATATTAAGTTTATTCCTTATATTATTTGTGAAGGGCAGTGTTTCAAAAGTTGACTTCAGTGAATCTATAAGAAGATTTTTAGGTCCAGTATATAGCGGGGAAAAGGAATGAATACAATGTGTCTCCAGGACTCAAGTTGAGTTACTCAGGTTACGGTTGAATGCACAGTTGGTGTAGAGTTTAGTGTGTGTGTATGCGTGCGTGCGTGCGTATGTGTGTGTGCGTGCGTATGTGTGTGTGTGTGTGTGTGTGTGTGTATTAGAGACTGAGATTTAAGGCTGGAAGTCTGGGGCCAAAAAAGTGTAGGTTCTATTAATATAAACTAACAATGAATGGCAAGATGGATTTTGCATCAAATAGGGCAATTCAATTATATCCTTTACAGACTGACTTAATTCCAATTCATGGTTCAAGATAGACAACAGACTGACATTTTAAACAGATTATATTCGTGCCAAAAGTTATCTGAAAAGGTCTAGTTTATTAAATTTGATCAGCATCTAGTGTGAGGTTGTGAATTACAACCAATGGCTCACTTTACCCCTCCCTTTCAAAGCACTACGTTGGCTGACACAGGACTAAGATGTTGTCACGTTTTCACTTCTAGAGTAAGGGGACCCACGGTGTATGTAGATAGAAATAGTTCATTCTAAGGTAATAATAACATAGCACTTCATTATATAAGGTCTTTATACACCTTTGATGACATAGTTATGTATATTATATTACATTTCTGTCAAAAGATCCTCGAAAAAATCACACATTGGACCTTTAAAGGAATGACTTTGGCAACTCTGTCTTTAAATGTCACTCAGTTATTGTCCCACCTGGTTCATTTTTCTTTCCACATGACACTGTGACAACTAACATCTGCTGTCTTCCCCTTATTCTCTATCTTTTCCATTTCTGGTCACTGGTGTGTGTCGATGAATCATGAGTAGACACAGTACAGCTCTTTTAATAATGAATCATAATTAGGCTGGAACTGAGGGTAATTGAGATCGCTTCTGTAATGTTAACCTTTCTAAAACCTAGATGAGCTTTACCACATTTCCCCATTGGTGAGGAGAGAAAGTGGGTCCAGCGTTTTGCTGAGTTACTTTTTCTGTGTGGGCCTAAAGAGGGCCAAAAGTCGTCCTGGTCCAACTGGCTCCCAACTCGCTCGTGACTGGAAACAAACATGGCCAATCTCTGCTTTTAAGAGCTTTTGAGTTTGGTATGAATTCTTGTGGTTTACATTAATGCACTTAGCTGATGTTTTATTTAAAAAACAAGTGCATTTGAGGTTTATTTTTTCGTGTGTGCATGTCCTGGGATTTGACCCATCGTGTTGTAAGGGAAAACAGAGGTTTGAAAACTGCTGATCAGAGGTTTCTCATTATAAGATTAAAACATGCTTATAACATGGGAAGGTTATAATGATAACTATTTAATCTTTTTCCTAAATAGAAATTAAAGACCGTTAATAGGGAATTAGGTCTTTGGTGTACCATATAAAAGCACAGCGTGGGTCTTAGAACATGCGGTCGGTCTTAGAACATGTGATGGCATGTCAGTGGTCTTCTCAGCTCTGCTGTACTGATACAGCCCCATCACTCAGAGATCCACAGTGATGATTAACAGACCACAGAGGGAAGGCTTGAAAGCTACACAAGATGATAGATGTTTCAGGGCTACCTGTCAACAACCTCCTGATCAGGGCTGGACTGGGAAGAAAAATCAGCCCTGGCATTTTTAGGCCCGCATCGGCCCTCCACCGAATCTGTCGATGGGGTGGGGGAGTGGTTGTGCATGCATACGTATGCCTCCTTTACGGCCCCATACGTTAGCGGCAAATGCGTCCGTTACGGCCCCATATGTTAGCGGCCATCGCCTCCGTTCCGGCCCCATACGTTAGCGGCCCACCGGGAAAACACCAGATGTCCAGTCCACCCCTGATCCTGAGGCGAAATGAGGTGTCTGTCTTCCTCTGGCAAGGTCCTTGGCAGTTTTGCATTCTCTACTAGTCAACAAGGCAAGTCGAGAAAACCTGTGTGCAGTTTTATTAAATAAAATATAACCAAAATAACCAAAAGATTTTCCTGGACAACTGGTGAGACTCAACAACAAAGCTGACAAGCAACAATAGAAACATGAGGGCTTTATATACACAAAATAATAATTGAAACAAGAAACACCGGGACACAATAAAAACAAGTGAGTGATGTCACTAAACAAAAAAAACTCCTTTGTGGCAGATTATTAATTAAAAAAAAACTTTAAAAAGTGTTGCATAATAGATAGCTTTGCAAGCTTTTAATCCCAAAGTTGCATTCATACTCATATTTATTCAACATTATAAATTGCATTCATATTTGGCGTTATAAAAAGCATTTGTCTGTTTAGGTGCACTCATTAGAGACCCATTATGAGTTAATTCCAAAGCAGTTTTAAGGCAGTCATGTGTTCAGTGTTGCAACTGAAGCAAATCCCAGTCAGCTGAGCCTCAAACTTAAATACTAATGTAAAGATTAATTTCATATGATGCATTCCATATATATTTTAAAAAATCACAATATTTCAACCCTTTTTTATTTAGACAACACAATGGCTTGGCAAACTTATGTCCTTGTTATGTCCTTGACATGCCAATATTCCTTTGTTCTGTTTAATATACATGATTATGATGATTATATAATTACTCATTTATTCTTGGTACAAAATTGATTGCTTTGTTCCAACACAGCAAAATCGCCAGTGTTAAAAAACACTTCGATAGTGTGGATTATATATACACTGTGAGTGTTAATTTGACCTTTTATAACACTGCCGATTTTGCTGTGAAGATATAAGATCTGCAGATAGGTTACACCAATTGTTAGTATAGGTTGAGGTTTTGTGATCAATTTGGACTTGAGAAATAAACTGAATTACAGAGAGCAACACCTATGAGAATTAAGACTATTAAGGGAAATATGGGGAGAGAGTTTTTTCTGCAACTTTTGCCTTGGCCTTCATCATGACATCTCTTTCAATCCTCAGATCTGCAAATCATCTACAGACCCCTTCGTACTCATTCAACTCTACGCAGAGGCAAATCTCTGAAGTAGTCAAGCAGCTGTAAAGTCCCAGAAATCGGCAGGAAATGAGCTTAGCATGTAACATGCCGACGTCTAGACCTCAATCAAGGCAAGGGGGCTATTTAGTCTTCCTCTCATAATTATCCCAATGATTGCTTAAATGACCATAATACAGAGTGCTAAGTACATCAACACGCATTTGGTTCAAATCTTATTGTCCGTTCTAACAGGGGCTTCAATGAATATAACCCTGAAGGATATAAAGTAGGGTGGAGTACCATGAATGGAGAAAAAACTGTTTTGTGGCTCTTTTGAGAGTGTGCTGACAGTTTATCTTGACATTCTCCACACTACATGTCCAACACATGATGGAAGATTTATCATGGAAAGCCTGCATTCACGATTGACATCAAAGACACACATGCCATTCCGGCAACTTATGTAACCACAGTGAGACGAATGATTAATGATGATAGTACTGATATCTTCTAAGCAGGAACAGAGAATCTGGGATAGATAACCACGTATTTCAAGGGACTTGTTTCAGACAGGAAGAACACACTATCACTTCCTTTCTACCTAATCAAAACACTCTTGGGAAAATGTTATCTGTACATTTTAACAATTAGCTAAGGCAAGCTTATCTTAATATTTACATCTTTTTCCATTTGAAACACTAGTAAAACAGTGTGGCGAATTACTTTTGTGCTGATATTGTAAATCTGTATTTGTTGTAAATATTATTGTTGTAAATATTGCTGTAAGACACGTGGGATACAGACTTACCTCTGGTCTGAGAAACTATTGCTGTAATGACAGTGATGTCATCGCTAATGTCTTAAGGAAGGAAGCAGTTTTCAGTTGAGGAGCTCAAGAGCATCTATAAAATAGGTCCAAAATAAGTGGGCCATTTCCATGGACTCAATAGTCTACCCAGTTCTAGAAAAGTATACTGTTTTTCTTTAGCAACGAACCAGAATAATAGCTCAGTGCATGAAGTGGTAAAACCGGATACAGCTGAATGTGCTTTGAACGATTTGTTCATCTACCATTTGCTCTGTAATACCACCTCAAAGTGTGTAATTTTTGGAGGATCTATTGACAGAAATGCAATATCATAACTATGTGTTCAGAGGTGTATAAAGACCTTACATAATTAAGCGTTGTTTTTATTACCTTAGAATGAGATATTTCTATCTACATACACCGTGGGTCCCCTTACATGGAATTCACTATTGTTTCTACAGTAGCCCTAAACGGACAAACTGCGCTACAGAACGCGTTTCGTAAATAGGCTATCTCCTTCGGCAAAGAAGCGAAACATGACGACATCTTAGTTCTGTGTCAGCCACCGTAGGCGTAGTGCTTCGAAAGAGAAGGGTGGAGTGAGCCATTGGTTGCAATTCACAACCTCACCACTAGATTCCGCTAAATTTCATACACTGGACCTTTAAACGTGTTTTTAATTTTCACCCACAAAACTAATTATTAACTAATAATTATAACTATTAACTATTAACTAACAAATATTTAAGCATACACCTTCAGATCAAAATCGTGACAATGAAAGACAATTCACTCAAGTGTTCTAAAAACTTTTCAGTGTGTATATATACAAAAATTATATGTATATATATACTGTATACACAAAAATACATCTATAAACTGCTACAGTTGCCACAACAACCCATGACAAACATTTGCTTGTATTTTAAGAGTTTGTTCGAAAACAAATCTCCAAACGTGCCAAATTAACATGCTGAGTTTTATGTTTAAAAAGCCATAATCTAATTAGTAAACAAAATTAAAGTCACATTTTGAGTTGGACTCTAATAAAAGGCGCTGTGAGGAGGAATGTAAAACAATGAATGCCAGCCAGAAAAAGAGAGAGATGCGTGTCTGCATTCTAAACAGGTCAGGTCTGGAGTTTCAGCAGAAGAATGTGGTTTTATACTTGGCTTGTCAAGCGGTGTTGAACTGCAGAAAGAACGCCAGAGAAAGAGAAAAGTGGGGAGACCACAGAGTATACTGTATTCTCGCCCCTCAACAGTACCCCAGCTGCAAATCGAAACCTGGCTCATGCAGATCTATTCAGGCCATGGGAAAAAGAAAAGTGGAAAACCCAGACCTGCATGAAAAGCTTTCTTGTACATGTACAGCATCCGTAGAAAAGGGATTACATTCCTGAACAGTATATCCACTGTTAATCTGAGACGTACAGTGTTAACATGGGTAAATCTTTGGCTCACCCAAGTTTACCTGCCTCTGTCTACTCTGGCTTATGTTCACAGGCGGTGATAAAACCTAAAACATCTAAAATCTTCTTCATGATTTATGTTTACATGCGTTTCTTCCTCTCTCAGGACTACGAGTACCCCAACCATCCCCAGACGACTCAGCACCAGAAAAATGACCGCTGCCCTCCACCACCCCAGATGCTGCCCGAACGGGCCTGTGAGGTTCCAGGCTGTCGTTCAGATTCAGAGTGCGAGAGACACAAACGGTGCTGTTACAATGGCTGCATCTACGCCTGCTTAGAGTCAGTGCAGCCTCCACCTGGTGAGAAAAATTCAAATAGTTCACCCAAAAATAAAAATTCTCTCATGAATTACTCAACCTCAAGTTGTTCCAGACCTGTATAAATTTCTTTGTTTTTAGCAGAAAGATATTTGGAAAAATGTCAGCAACTGACATTTCTGGGGCACCATTGGCTACCATTAAAATGGTTGTCAGAGGTGCCCCAGAACTATTTGCTTTCATAAATCCTTCAAAATATATATATTTTTGTTGAACAGAACAAATAAATTATAGAATAATTATTTCTACTATGGTTGTCAATGGTACCCCAGAAATGTCAGTTGCTAACGTTCTTCCAAAAATCTTTCTCTGTGTTCAACCAAACAAAGAAATTTGTACAGGATTGGAACAACTTGAGGGTGAGTAATTCATGACAGAATTTTATTTTTTGGGTGAACTATCCCTTTAATAATCCATATAGGTCACCATCAGGTTAATGATTATACTGGGAAATGTACTGGTTTTAAGGGAAATCAAAACGTTCTCTCTTGGTCTTTACTGGTGTTGGGTTCTATTGGTGGGATGTTGTATGGCAGGTGGGAACAAACATCATCAAGTCCTACTGGAATATGGCCCAAAACATCTACATAAAGGAATGTTGTAATGGTTTTAATTAGTGCTGTCAATCGATTAAAAAAATTAATCGGATTAATCACACATTTTTTCTGTGATTAATCACGATTAATCGCACATAACTATTATATTTTAAAATATACTTCAGCTGGGTTTAACATTGTAAAGTAGGAATTTAAAACGAATTGACATAATGTGTTGATGTTGTTTTGATTTCTTATTGACCAGTGCTGGACTGGTTGGTGCAGCCCAAGCCGCGGTGGTTGGGAGGGAACGGCTGGCTTTTAGATGGACCAGAGGAAGTTCTGCAGGGTGGGTATTCATTCGTCAGCAGGATAGAATACACAAAGCAACAATAAGCTGGCACTGGTGCTGTGCCATCTATTGCTCTCTTAAATGTTAATAAAACTTTTAGTATATAAACATCTTTCAAAATGAAATTAGCATTTCAGCGCATTTATATTTGAACTCCATTACGTTTACTACCATTTGCAGCTGCAACACTGCATTCTGTATTTACTACAAAAGAACAAGATAAGTGCCCAATAAATATTAATTATAGGGCACTTTTGGGGCTCAAAGCAGTAATTTACAAATTACCGGTTGTGCAACATACATTACATTGGCAACATGTTTGGACCTAGATACAATGTAACTCACACAATTGTGCTTTAATGTGCAGCTGAGGCTTGCAGCACCACCGAGGATGGAGATGAACCTTTGCTTTGTCCCACTGGTTATGAGTGTCACATCATCAGCCCGGGAAAGCCCTCTGCTGGGATCCCCAACCGAGGCCAGTGCATCAAACAGAGAGGAAACTCAGGTCTGCAAGGGATCCTTTATCCCATTATTCACACATTCATCCCTTTATCCACACTCTGCTATTCTTAAATGTTATGGTGTACTATGTGTAGGTTATATTAACGTGGTGGTTGTATACATCTAAACAGGATTCATATCCAAAACAATAGTTTATATACAGTAACATATTTAGTCATTTATTGAAACTGTTCTCCGTCTAGATGGACGTAGCCTGAGACTCAAGTACTTCAAAGATTACAAGGATGATTTAGGTTAGTATGACCACCAGTTTGTTTTGTATTTTTTAGAAGTAGGGAGGAGAAACACAAGTAGCCACCAATGAAAGACTGCAAATGAGGAGTAATCTGTAGCATTTTCATTCAACAGGAAGTAACTCCAACAATGCAGTGAGCTATGAGAAACAACACAAGCATTTGGGCTTAATCTGAGGTGAGATCATTTTCACCTACATATACTTTTTTGTCATTGTTGTTGAAACAGCAATCTTCCTTTTTCTTTTAGGACTGAATGTGGATTCCGTTTAAGAGGACTATAGTAACCAATAACCACTGACCTTTATACCTGGACATTACCACAGTGAAGCTGAACAATTGTTTTCCTGAGTGGTTCAAATGTGGTGCTTTTTTAGGTGCTTAATATGGAATGACAGAATTGTAAAGCTACCTCTTGCAAAAGCCAAAACATACCACAAGAAGTATCAAAGGCCTAATATAATATATTTGTATGTAACAAACTGGCACTTCACTGGTCATTGCATTATATAATGTTAAAACAGGGGGTAACAGACTTAAACCCACAAATTATAAACAGTGGAATAAAAGTGCAAAAATGGTACTTTGAAGTATAAGAAAATGAAAGAAAAAACAAGCTTCATTAAGCATCACTTTTTTGTGCATTCGTCTTAGTTTAAAATACATTTATAAGCAAATGAAATTTATACATTTTTAAGGAAGTAGGCCCATTTACAAATTCTTTATTTTTATATGTAAGGTACAAATCATTTTTAAGCCACTGTAAAATAGCAGGAACTTCCACCAATGACCAGAGCTGTGAGATGCTCCCTTTAAGAGCTGCACGTCTTTAAATCTCAATACCAAAAATTTTACCTTTTAGTTACTTAAATACAATTTTTTTTGCAATATTCTATGCTGTACAATGCAAACCCCCCAGTCTGGAATAAGAATTTAATTTGGGGAAAAACTGCCTTAATAAGCAAGTTACACACCAGCTCCTTGTGCTGTTCATCACTGTGAAGTGTTTCATATGGTGCTCGAATCAATAACCATATAAGTTATTTACCAAGTCAATACTAATCCAGTCGTACTCAATTTCTCTCTGATAACAAGTCTACCAGCCTTCAAAAAATCATAACTCAATTATTTGAGCCAAATACACTGTCCAAACTGGTGCTGACATGCCTTATAATTCTAAATAAAACACTTGACAAAGACATTTGTAGACCATGTGTTGTTATTAAAAAATATAAAATCTGATTTAATTCTGTGTCTCCCACTGTAGGTGTATTACAATAAATGTTTTTTCAATGTCACAAAACCATAATGGCATTAACAATGATTCCTGGACATAACACCAAAGTTATAACATATAACTAGGGGTGTAACGATACACTCAGCTCACGATTTGGTACATATCTCGATGTTGGGTTCACGATACATCACAATACTTTGACCAAAACTGAAAAATGAAACAGAAATTCAAATAATAATAATAATTTATTTTAACTTCAAGCTATTTTAACTTTTTTGTTGAATGTACAACTTAATAATTTTAACATTTTAAAGCTTAACTGAACCTTATGTACTGCTGGTTTGTCACTGACAAAATGTGCAGTTTAACATGAAATTAGAATTAAGATCAGTGTCAATTTTGACAGCAAATTTTTAATTAGTTTTAGTCATAATCTTTTGACTAAAATACAATTTAGTTTTAGTTCTATTTTAGTCATCCCCATCATTTTAGTTTTAGTCTAGTTTTAGTTGACGAAATCTACATTATATTTAGTCTACTAAAATCTAACTGGTTTAACTAATTTAACTGGTGTAAATAAATATTCCATACAAAGATTTAACTGTTTTGTACGGAGCCCCTTTAGAGACATGGGGTGGAAAAAATATAAGGCTATTTTTCTATAAGGCTTTGCGTTATCTCGCAAAACTTTTGCGTCGTCTCGCAAACATATTTGCATTATCTCGCAAAACATTTTGAACACTTCATGTTTAATGTCCCGCTGGCAGAATTTAGGACTAGCTCCGTACATAAACATTGGTCTATAGTCGCAGATTCCCGGAACAATAACTTGTGAGCTAAACGTTCTTATAACACAAATGACACCCCATTCTATGTAACGTAAACAATGAATTTTAACTTAATTTCCCACAAATCGAGCCTTGTATTGATCTCAGGCGGGAGCCGGCTGAGACAAGACTGAAGGGATCGTCTGTAAAGTGCAAAACCCGAAGATCATTAGGCTACGAAAAATAGTGATTAACTTCAGTACTACATACTGTAGTATAACTAGAACTATGAAGGTAAAATCGTGCCATAAAGATTTGCATGCACAGGATAACATTTGTAAAAGCGTACGTGACATTGCAAGCATAAAATAAATTTGCATTCGCAAAAACGTTTTGTAAAGGTGTAAATCAAGCTGCAAGCGAAAGAAAACAAGTTTTGCAGCATTGTATCATTTTTCGTAAGCGTAATTCATGTGTTGTGAAACGGCAACTTCATATTACGTCAAATAATTATGATCTGTATTCTTCTGACATCCGTTTTTTCCACGCATACACTTTTGGCACGTTTTTTTGCGCTGAAATACGGCCAAAAGCATTGCGAGTCTGTAAACAGAGGTGTGCGTGCAAAAACAATGGTGTTATTAACTGCAAAACGGATTCATCGCGCAGAACCTGTCTTTGTGTGTGTAAAATAACTCTGTTGCAAACGTCTTGCCTACGCAGGCGAAAACTGTTTCTTGCAATAAACCGATGTGTACGGTTCCGTCTCGCGCTTACACTTTTGGCAAGATTCTCTCACTAAATTGAGTTTGCAAGCGTGAAGGGGGAGGCGGGCTACCTTCTTGTGACCAATCAAATGAGGTTCCTGATGACTCATCGTTTTCTCTTATCTGATTGGTTCAATAACGCGCCAGTCAAGCAGACATCAGACACTTTAATGCATGCACCCAGTTTTCTTTCGCTTGCAGCTTGATTTACACCTTTACAAAACTTTTTTTGCGAATGCAAATTTATTTTACGCTTGCAATGTCACGTACGCTTTTACAAATGTTATCCTGCGCATGCAAATCTTTATGGCACGATTTTACCTTCATATAAAACCAGTTTAAATTCAGCAGGAGAGCATTAATGTGTAAACTGAATTTGGTGAGACCACAGTGTGTAACATTTAAGTTATTAATGATTATTTTTGTAGTAACGCTTTTCGGATTTACAGTCACTTTGCTGACGGTTTCTTTGGACTTGTCCATATCGCCTACTCATATAGAGATCAATTTATATTCTCGTTTTGAGGAAGACTGGGTCGTAGATCATTGTCTAAGGAATTGTGTGTTATTTGTGTTATAACAACGTTTAGCTCACGAGTTATTGGTCCGGGAATCTACTCTGAACCGCTCCATTGTTAATGTACGGAGCGGGACAACAGGACGTTTGAATGTTTTGCGATAACGTAAATATGTTTGCGAGAGAACGCAAAAGTTTTGCGAGATAACGCAAAACATATTTTCTCTTCCCTCTCATATTGTTTCCACCCCATGCCAAATAAATACCACACAGACATCACTTAAGCTCAACACAAGTAGAGTAAATATTTATTAATACTGTCTGCTGTGTCAGCAGTTTTTACAAACGATTTTGAAACGGGTCATCATAACTCACAATAAAACACATCCTAATTCATGGCACGAGGTTTGTGCTTATGTGGCAAATTTCTTCTGTTTAATGGGTGCAGGCAACTGAGTGGTGATGTCCATTAGAGGGCGCTCAACCACCACGAGAGACTGATCTAACATCTGCTCTACGCACAGGATCTCCTGAAACGTAGAAAAACGGAAATTCAGGCTCAGACAGTGCACTTTCATCCAAGTTTGGTTTATTTTATCAACAAAAGATGTATAACTTTTAACACACCCTAAAGGTTTTGCAGATTTTGAAAGCATGGCTGTAAAATTTTCTTTCCTCTGCTGGAAGGCTCTTCAGGGTCAGCTGGTTGTAAAACTGTGTGCTGTTTTCAGGGAGTGGCTAGAAAAGACATTTTTGTAAATTAATTTAAAATATTTGAAAAAATAAGAATGCATTACTTGCTTTAGAATTTTGACAACAGAGCATGGCAAAGTTGGTCTCACCAGGCTTTTATCAATAACACAGAGCATGTACATGTCATGCAGGATGACATGGGATGGATTTTTGGGGTTAAACATCACATTGGTGACCGGTGTGTCTCTCTTCAGCCATATATGATGAAGCTTGTTCCTCTGCACCGATCTGCTCCAATCTGTGTACTGTTTTTGCTCTATGGAAAACTCAAACATCTGTGTTGAGCAAAGAACAAACAAAACAAAGCAATCAATACCATTTTGCATCACACTTTGAATGAATGAATGAAACGGAACGAAACTAAACACACTCATTACCTGTTGATCTGCATGTACCATGAACAGGCAGTTCGTGGTTGGGTGGAACGCCATGGCGCTGACAGCAGAACTGTAGATAGGCACTGTGCAATGAGCCTGAAATATAAAAGGTAGAATCATAACTGTAAACCACCATCCTCTGTCAACAATAAACAGTGTGTGTTGACTGTAAAATCACCTTTCGTTTCTGCAGATTGTAGACTTGAACTTCATGGTCACTGTTTGCTGAGGCCAACCATTTCCCATCTTCACTAGCGGTTAACAAGTGAATAGCCTGCTTGGAGCCTACTTAAATAAATTAAGTATTTCAGAAACCAGAACTATAGAACTAAAAAAGCAATATTGTGGTAAATTTAATACAGATGATAAAAATAACCTTTTTTTCGAACCGGCCTACAGCTTTCTCACCTGACTTTGGTTTAAGAGTGGCCACATATTTGCACCCTAATTGGTTGAGAGACACCATGTGGACTGATGACTCTATGGAGGCTGAAAACAAATGGGAGGAGTCTGGTGAGAAACAAAGCTGATTGGCTGAACTGAGAACCTTTGGGAGCTTGGATATCTAGAGGGAGACAAAAAGAGGGAAAAAAATGAATATATATAAAAAAATGCTACAGATTTACTCATTTAGCATGCAACTCATAAAGCTCTGTGAAACTCACTTTACCTTGGTGATGCTGACGTTGTTATTGTCACAGTTTAGTCTGTACAGTCGTAAACTACTGGCTGTGGAATAAGCAATCCATTCTCCACACGGGGACACGATGCTGCAGCGGATGTGCTCCTCACCCTACAGGTAAACATCACACCTCCATTACTTCATGGATTTAAGTATGAGCAATGTTATACAACTCTTACAATGCAATAAAAATGACTCAAAAACGTGGATGTTTTAAAAAATAAATCAGTTTAAACTTTATCAAATAAAGCTGCAATCTAACTTTCTTAATTTAAAAACAGTTATTGAGCGAGTACATAAACAATGTATTATAAGATTTTACAGGGAATGTCAGTTTGACGTCATTTGACTTCAACCCACGTAAAGATACAGTATGTATGCAAGTAATGTGCAATTTTATGTTGCAAACAGAGATGGCTATACAAAAGCAAAAGTTACGGATTGCAGCTTCAATGTTCAAAAATACTAATGTCCAATGTTATTTTCAAATTTTTGTGCAAGCCGAGTATAAACGTTTTGCGAATCAAGCACATTACCTTCACTTTCAAAAGAAGCAATTTCTCTGGTTTTTTTATGATAGGTAAACTGCTTCCAGGTATGGCTGGAAACAAAAACCAAACACATTACACTAAATAAAATACATTAAAGACATTTCATGCCAAACTAAACTCCAGAAACTACACTATATCATGGATCGACAAACGTCAGATTTACCTTGTCCTTCACTCTCTCCAAGTCTCCACAGCTCCAGATGACTCGGGTACTGGAACAGCATCAGACCGGCCTTCTTCGCACAGGACACCAGTCTCCTCTGCGATGACATCATAAACCAATAATTTCAAGACCCATTACAGACATGAAAGATGACATCTGTGAAAGCTACAATCTGTGCATGTACTCACATGTGGAAAAAGAATCTTCCGGAGGGCCGATGCTGTTGATCTCACTTCGACCTTGTCTAATAAAGGTCTCACAACCAGCTGAGTGTCCATACCTAACACAGGATAAATAAAACCCACCGTAAACAAAAATACTTTAGTCATGTGATGGACTGGCTGGAGGATGTAGCCCTGCTATTTTACAAATCTTATAAATAGTATTCGTCTTATAAATAGTCTATCTTCCAGACAGTGTAACTTTATAGTGATTATGTTTCTTTGAGAAGCTTTGTTCTTATATGTTAGACTCACCTCCTGACACAACGGCAGTCGTGATCTCCGCCACGGCTCTGATATCATGTGTGTGGTTCTTAAATGTCCTGGTTCTGACCCATTCTTTCTCATCCTTTTCTAAAACCACAGAGACGAACTGGAACTGTACCACAAATCCCTCCGATGTCCCGGCGACAAGACTGTCCTCGTTCTGTCATTCAAGAGAGCACAGTTAACTTACATAGATGACAGCTCCTGTCTCAATTTTGTTGTATGTCATGTAATGCATCCAAGCTAGTAAACACAGGTTAGAATTAAAGATGACATCAACATTACCACGCTTGCAAACTAACTTCTCGATCTTCTCACCTGTGAGACTGACAACGCCAACACATCACTTTTGGTGACATTGTGGCTTTTAATCAGAGTACCAGTGCAATCGTCCCACATTTTAACCATTCCAGCAGAGTCTCCGCTGATGATGGTGCCATCTGAGAGGTAGACCACGCTCCACACAACACACTCCTCACTGCGGGACGTCCTGAGACCTCTGTCCACCAGCATCCTGTGTATGGAGTGGCCTAAAAATAACATTAGGATTTCATAACATTACTTTAAAAGATTAACTCTAGCTAAAGTGTTGCTGAAATGTACATTTTGTAAGTGGTTATGATAAAATATTGACTGCATACGATAAGGAAAGGCACATGGTTCACCTGTTTCTACATTAAAAACCTGGATCATGTCCATCATCCCAGCTGCTATTTTGGAGCCTGATGGGTGCCAAGAAAGAGAAATAATGCGACCTGTAATATAAAGAAAAAAGCAATCAGACACAGTTTAAAAACAAGTGCCCATTTGTGAACTCACAGATCAAACGTTGCAATAGCAACACAAAGGTTATGGGTTTGATTCCCATGGAACACACATAATGATTTCAAAAAAGTATAGCTTGAATGCATAAGGTGCTTTAGATAAAAGTGTCTGCTTCTAGATAATAAGCTTCTGAAAGTCTCACCTTTCTGCCTGTTTAGATTTCTCTCAAACTGTATTTTGTCTTCATTCACCTCAAACAGCTTCACATTTCCATCCTCACAACCAACCTACAAACATAAAAAACACACAATATTAAATACACAAAATAACAAAAATATGTATTTTACCGGCTGATACGTTGTACACTGTACACAGTATTATTGACACCTACCGCCAAGTGTGTTCCTTGTTTATTGCCTGTAATGGTCCAGATCGGCCCACCGTATGCATCTATGGTGTATTTTACTTTCTGATTTGTTAGATCATATTCTGCAATTTCACCATTTAGTCCTGCACTAAACAGACGGTCTCCAACCCAGGACAGAGCTTCTATCCCACACTGCTCTCTTCCAGGGATGACCTGTCCACACATAAAAATTCATTATGCCTTTTTACCACACATCTAAAACTTTTCCCAGCAAGCTGAAACAAAGACGACATATCGTTGATCAGTATGAGGCAGCTATATGTACCTTTTCTTGGAAAAAGTTGTCAGAGCAATCGCAAATCTCCACAGACCCGTCCATCCTCGCTACTGCCATCTTTTCATTTTGCGCGTGGAAAGCTAAAGCTCGGATTCCCGTGGGCATATATTCAAAGAAACGAACCTGGTGAACTTTAAACTCCCCCATTGTTGATCTGAGATATGTGGACATAAGAACATGGTTTTATATCATAAGGTGACTCATCTTAAGGAAAATTTGATGTTACTTAAAGTGTAATAACCATGTTATTGATGGATTGATTACCATTTGTATTACCATAGTATTACTAAAAATGGTTGAACTACGGCTAACGTTACAATGGTGAAACAGTGATAAATTGGTGGCTTAGTTAATTGTTGTAACATACAGTATGTTAGTAAACCATGGTAAATTTCCATAAGAAAAACTTTGATCAAACAGCTTCTTTTTACAACACAATCTCTATATAACAGCAAACGTGACTGATTAAACATAAAATAAAAAAATAATTATTTGAAAACATGGACATCATATGTTCTAATTTTCCTCTTAAGTTGCTTTTCTACTGTAGACAATCCAACTAAGTTACGTCTTTAGCTGACCGCGGCATTACGTAATGCAATACGACAACGAAACCACACAATAAAGATATATAAATAAAGACGTACCTGTCTCTTCTTAGCCTGTTTACTTTTATATTTAACCACTTTTAGATGCTTCCACCACTAAAAGTGGTGCGCACGTTGAGCAAGATGCACCACGTTAGTCACCCTCGACCCGGAAGCGAAACCTCAGTTGTCTAAAAATTTGAAGTTCGATGAAAATGTTTGTTGAGAATTCAGATTTAAAAACAAGGTCCGAAATGCCAAACATATATTATACGTGTTTAATTGATATCTATTTTATAAACATATACTAAATAATAAATTACGGATAATGCGACAAAATGCGACTTTAATTTTTTTATAAGTAATGAGCATCTAAATTCAAAACTAGGCACCAAAGTAATGGCAAAAAAATATTATAAATGTTTTCTTGATGTTTGTTATTTAAACATATAGATGTTATTTTTGAATGATGAGAATATAAAATAATGAAAATCTAAATCAAAAGTAGGGTTTTAACATAATAATACAAATTAAAAAATAATATAAAAGGTTTTATACCCTTTGTTTTTTAATCATACATTTTTAAATAATGAGAACCTGAAACTGTGAGAACCTAAATTCAAAAATAATATAATGCCAAATGCTATTATTATTATTATTATTATGCTCTTTGCATTTTAAAAATACAGCTGTGAGTGGCAACTTTTATTATGAAATCACAAGATGTTCCACCACTAGACGTTGTTGCGGCAGTTCATTGTTTTGGCAGGATGGCAGCCCATCCGAGTGACAGTTTTCAGAGACCACTGCAAAATGCTATGCGTCTCGTGAAAGTGGCCATTCAGTTGGATACTGGCAACAGACACAAGGTACAACTGTTTGAATCTTTATACATATTTAAACCTACTCTGATCGGTACAGATATGGTCACATGTATCCAATATTTGTATGCGAGACGGAGGTCACTTATCAGTATAAACATTGACAGAAGCTGATGGATCATGAGAACCCCAATCGTTTTTCCCAATACTGTGGGATCCAGTCGATCGTGTCCCAAACGCGAACTTTATCCAGTACTTATCTAGTAAAAGTTAAATAAACACTTATAAAATCAGTGGATAAAATCTGTTATGCACTGTTGACAACAATTTGATATTAACTAAATTTAATTACCTGTGTCATTATCACAAGAAATAAGAGGTTGTATTTAAATATATTTAAGGCTTGGGGTTTGTTCATGTTGTTAGATTTAGATAAACTCATTAAATCATGTTGTCATTCTCCAATGTAGTGGGTGTCATTTCAAGAGATGCCCCCAGATGGCCTCCAATGGGACATCTACAACGAAATACTTACAACCTTTATGATTTGTTTTTCTTTTGTAGGAGGCGTACTGTGAATACTTGAGAAGTATTAACTACATCTCTCATGCTCTGCTTGAGAATGCAGAAATCAAACGTAAGTCATACCTCACATCAGTATTATGTGGGTTTGTTGTATCACTGCATTCAGATTTTTCAAAACTGGTTATTGCATAAGAAGTTTCACTTCTTTTAAATGAGTCATTTATATGTGGTGTGAAACATCTTCCTGCTTCAAGGGGAGTTTTAAGGAAGCAATTTCATGTTTTATCTTTTGTCTTTTTTTACTTTTGTCTTAGTTGCAGTGATCTTCCAGTTTCTCTATTTGCCCTCGTTCACTTGCTTTAATGACCCATCAGGGCACCACAGTAAATTTGATTAACCAGATGACGCAATTAGTAAATTACACAAACATGATCATACGTGTATCACGTCTTGAAGATTACATTAAAGGCATCTTAAAGTTCTATTAAGATTAAGAAATAATAAGATTATCACATTGGCACCTAATTGTGTTTGCAGACTTTTAACGGGCAGATTCATTAGACATGATAGATTGTGTCTATAATTCGTCCTGTAAAGCTCTTGTTTTGGTAATGTAGTTTCCAAAGTCACATGATTTTAATGTACTTCGTCTGCCAGAGGAGAGTGAGATCGAGTCAGTGGAAGTGGAAAAGATGGTCAAACTGGCAGAACAATGTTTAGAGAGGGTCAAATCATGCTTAGATCGAAGGCCTGAATTCCCAGCGCCGGCCTCCTCCTCCACACCAACTCCTCAAGACAAACAGACCACCATACCGGCCATTAATGTCACAAATTATCCCAAAATAACAGGTGAGCCTTCATGTACATCAAGCTTCGCTACAGAGCACTGAGCACCAAAACAACCAGACACAAAAACAGCTTCTTCCCTCAGGCCATTTACCCCTTGAACAGTTAAATGTTTTTTACCCACCATGCAATTAATAACTCTGTGCAATAATAATTAAGTGCAATATTAATTATATCCTCCAGATAATACACTATCTATTTTTTATACAACTTTTTCTGTAAATTATATTTCATTCTGCTGTTTATAGCACATACCTTGTACTACAATAGTCTATTCTTATTTTTTACTTGTACATATTTACATACACACATAGCTTTACTCTCTATATCTTTATCTTATGTTTATTGTATTGTATTTCTTATTTTTTATACCCATAGGCCCTTATTTAAATCATCTGTGTACTGTATTCTATTGTGTTATGGTCTCTGTTGTTGCTGTTTCTGTGTACTGGATGCTCCTGTCACCAAAACAAATTCCTTGTATGTGCAAACATACTTGGCAATAAAGCTCTTTCTGATTCTGATGTATATTTCAGGTTGACCATACAGTGCAACTGATAAAACCTTGTTGTCATAAATTAGGGGGTCGCCGGGTTGGCGGAAAGTTTGACAACCTCTCTTTTACAAACCTACTGGTATGGTGAACATCCATGTATTGCATGAATATTTCCAACTCATTCTGTAGAAACACCTAACGAGCCAGTGAAGGTTTCTGAGACTGAAAGCAAACCGCAGGCCAACCTTCAGCCCACCAGACACCGCAGGGTCCTTTCAGAGGGAGGGAAGACGGGCTCTCCCTTTCTCCCCCCTGAAGTCTTCCAGAAGCTTCAGATGATGGTGTCACAAGACAACAAAAAGTGAGTCGATGAACTACTGAGTTTCATAACAGCTGTACAACAGAATGCAGTAGAATGTGGACGAACCTACATTATATAATGATGTGTGCAGTGTCCCGATAACCAATTGATTGTTGGGCTCACAGCTGGCCTCTCACTGAATCCCTACTCTATCACTAACCCCTACTCTATCAATGTCTTAGATAGACATTGAAGTACTGGATAACAAACCAAAACTATATATAAAGAAATATGAAAAAATGCAACCCTTGCACATTTCCAAAATGTTAAAAGGGAATTGTTTCAAAATTCTATTTCTATTTAATTTTATTTATAGTATTTCAGTTTTGGGTCAGTATATGTAATTTGTTTTATTTGATGGTTCACATGACAATGTTTTATTTTGTTATGTGCACTTCCACTGGCCATTGACCCCAGCAATTGATCTTTCAAGGCTATCAGTTTTGTGATAAGGGGCGAATCTATTCTGCATCATGTGAATGACGTTAATTGTATGTTTTGTTCTTCTGTCCTGTTGTCAGTAAGACCCTGTTTCATAACGAGTTTTGTGTGTGTGACAGGGAATTATCGCCTATTGAGGAGGCATCACGCTTAAACCAGAAACTTAAGGCCAATTATGAAGCAAGACTGGCAAGACTTACTCCTGGTCAGGCCATTCAAAAGACCTCATTGGTAAGTCATGAAAAGCAAATGTGTTAACATAGTGTGGAAAAAACCCACATATATACACATATATACATGCATTAACCAAACGTAGATGACAACAACATGGTGAGTGCCGTCTACACGCGCTAATACAATACAGTTTATTATTCTTTGCCCTATTTTTTTAGTGCCCCATGTTTATGAATGATAGCGTACCTGATTATGCGCGTGCGCAAAACACTTCCTACGCCACACCTCTCGTTTTAAATGGCTTTGCGCGATTCACTCAAGTCACATGTTATATCATTTGAAGTAAGTAAGAAATGGCAAAAGTTATGGAATAGTGGGTCTAAAGGAAGACATCTTTTCCAGATTCAGGAGTGTGTTGGAAATGAGAGAAAAAGATATGGAAATAGGAAGAAGGATGTCATTATTTCAAGACTAAGAATTGGACATACAGCATTAAACTATAGTCTTTTTAAAATAGGTAAGCATGAATCGGGAAAGTGTGACAAATGTGGAGAATTAGAAACAGTGAGGCATATTCTTAATGAGTGTTCTGCATATGAAAGGTAGAGATTCCAATTAATACAAGAATTAGGATGGTTGGGAGTGGATAATATTTCTTTAAAAGTATTGTTAGGAAACGGGTCAAGGCAATCAAGAGTACATGAAATATTATTTAAAGACCTGAAAAACACAGGAACAATAGATAGAATATAGTTTTTTTGGGGGGGGTTGTATTTCTTCCTTCCAAATCTATGTACACTCCACACTCCAGATCAGTAGGTGGCGGTAATGCACCTTTTCGTTGGTTTGCCAAACCGCCATAAAACACCAGAAGAAGAACTCACATGTTGCTCTAGTGTGACTGGTGGTATTCATGTTGTGGGATTCAGTCAAAAGATCGCAGCGATAGATTAACCAGAGGCGAACAGATTGTCCAATTCATATTTAATTTCCTTTTGCGTACTATCGCTGTTTTAATGAGCAACGTCGCATTCACTTACGTGGCAAGTGCTTGAAACTTGAAGGCCTGTTTTATACTTTGTATATTGTTGGGCAGGACACGAACGTTGTTTGTTGTCCAGTTTTCAAGAATGATCCAGAGACGCAGAGACACGCCAATGGATCTCCGTTTATATTGGAAAAAAGTGAAGACGTTTTGGAAGGTATCCTTCGTTATATGTTAACTATTTCTCCGCGTGGTGACAAAGTGGATGTTAACTGGTGGTGGTCGCAACTGCGAAGCTGTTAACGTTATATGAATTTTTAGACATGTAACGTTAAGACAACTTTAAGATGTAAATAAAACTTAAAATAAAACTCGCAATTAAAATTAAACATTTAAATTAAAATCGTTTTATTAAATATTAAAGTTCTGAAAAAATAGGTAAACGTTTTGTTTTAATTGTAGTAACAATTCATATTTTTTGTTGGCTGTTATTTTGGGTGTTTTGCGAAAGCAGAAACATTAGATCAAGCCCTAAATCTAACCAAAATCTAACTAGCCTGTGTAAAAGTATATTCTTTTTCTTTATTCCTTAAATAATATATGATATCATCGTATATTTATTTCCTGGTACAGACTCTCTCACTCCAGAGACAGATGATGGAGAATCTGATCATTGCCAAAGCCAGACAAGATGCAGTATCCTTTACAACTTTTATGATATGCTTTCCAATGTCACCTTAAGAATGCTTTGACGTTTTACACAGTTCTGGATTTTTTGTTAAATATATTCAAATCTGTCTGGACTGTCTGAAAATATAGGCCTATAGTTTCTACCAATTGTAATTGAATTGTTTTTGTAAACTTGAGGTTTTTATTTCCGTCAATATTTTCTATCAATATGTGATTTAGCTGTAGAAGCTGTTACATACGTACCAACTTTGTGACCTTTTGTGCTTTTTATGCAAAGCGGTTGACCGGTTATTCATGCTTTTATAGTTTAATATATTATTTTAATGCAATTATTTAATAGATAAGAGCAATATTTAATGTAATAGTATGACATAATCTATAGAAACGGAGTAGACTTGTAGAAAGGAATATTGCATGCAAGTATGGTGGCGTTTGTTTTTCTGCGGGGTGCTATAGTGATTCTTCTATTGAGTGACATTTTCAACTGTTTTCCTGAGCGTTGGCAGCTTCAAAGAAAAATGGAGGAGAGGAGACTACGTCTGCAGGAGGAAGCAAACAGGTGATTTTAGGCCAAATTTATCAGCTGTGTGTCTTATCAATGTATGCATTTGGCAGATGCTCTTATCTTATCCAGTGCTCTTATGCTATGTCTTTTTTGCATCCAGGCGGTTTGCAACCTGTAACACAATGACACCTGAAGAGCAAGAGCAGCGAGTCCTGTACGCGAGAGTGCTTGAATATGAGCAAGATCATGTGAGTTTGTTAGAATTTGAGCCATTTGGTCTTTGTGTGTTGTGTGCTCATTTCTATTCGGACATACTGATAGACTCGCATCAATTTAAAATAACTTTCTTCATTGTTTTAATCATTTAGGAATGGCCCAAAGCTTGGAAAGCTAGATTAAAAAAGAGCCCGAATGATCCAGCACTGGTTTCAGGTCTTATCTCTTGTCTTCTCAGGTAGGCTTTTGGTGCCTGTTCACCAGTTAATTCATGTTTGGTGTTAGAGACCTTGTCTTATCGCATATTGTCTGTTTCTTCTCTGGTCCCAGCTGCCCTGATCACCCAGTCATGCAACTGCTGAGGAGACTTCAGTACAGAGTGTATAACAGACTGTATCCCATAGTAAGCCAACGTGTTCCTCTAAGCCCAATGCCTGCTCGTTCACCAACTTTAAAACCCTCCCGAAGTGCCCAGAGCCTCCTTCTATCCGACAGTCCAATGTCCCCACAGCAGCAACAGAGCCCACTTAAATCTACCCTGACACACAGCTTATCAGATGCCTCTATCTCCTTTTCCCCGTCCTGCGACCACAATGCCAATGACATGAAGTCGGAGACAGATCCGGATGAGCCCTCGTCTCTGGTTGCCACGGATAGGGAGAACTCTTTCGAGGATCTGGAGAAGTTTCTCACTCAGCTGGATTGGGTTCCTTCTCACAGTAGTGATGACACAGACTCTGATGTGACCTTTGACTCAACACACGTGGAAGTAGAGTCTCACATTCAAGATCTTGAGGAGCGTGCTTTGAAGGAACATCTGAAATCGATAGTAAAGGATATCCACAATGCCATTGGTAATTCTGTCAATGAGATGTTTCATTGCATGGCTGTAGAAACACCAGTTTTTCTACTTAATCCACCATAAATGTTTGTCAAAGGGTTCTTTCATGAAATGTACTACTTGCTGATTTTCTGTGGGAATCGTATGTTAATGGATTTGTCTTTGTGTGGAACAGATCGCCTGCTGTCTCTCTGTCTTCTGTCATTTGAATGTCTCAACACTGCAACTTCTAAGGATCAGTGTGTGGCGTGTATAGAGGAAGTCTTCTTTACGCCCATTTGGCGCCCCCTGTTGGCACTTTTTAGGTACTGTCACGTTTATGCTTTTTCACAAATCTTGTCGTCTCACAAATGTAATGGCCAGGGCATAGGAGGAATCATTTTGAGTAAACATTTACCACTTTGGTTGACACGTTCTGTAAGGAAGTATTCGCATTGTTGATAAGTATGAACAGTCGTTTTTTATTTAACTATGAAATGTATTCATGTTCAACAGAAGCATTTAATATTTTAATGCATGCGAGTTCATATTGTATTTTTGTATGGTTTGTGTAAATCTTAAGGAATTTTTACAATCTGTAGCATCTAAAACCTCATGGCTGTAGTTGCTGCATAACTTTGGTAGTACAGTAAATTCTTGGTCATTTTCTAAAAACACAGTTTTTACTTGGATACAGAATTGACTTAAAGACTTGAGATTTGACTTGTTTTTTTCCAAACCCGCTTTGTTGTCCATTTTTAGACATTGCAGACTAGTCACAATTACATTAAAGGGATTTTCTCAGACACCGAGCAGTAGATGGCACTCTTAAGTTGAAATTTGATTTATAGACATGTTCCTTAGTTCTGGCGTGCTTGTATGAAGCCATCACTTCTCATACAATCGCTTACTAAAGCAAATATTAACTTAAAAGAAATTCATTTCAAAACATTCATATTTGACAGACTCATTTCTATGTATTGAATAATAGCTGTGATTCATTTATTTGTATTTTGATGCATCAGATGGGTTCATCGAGAACGGGAGATGGCTGTTGAGAGCAACATGCGTCTTTACTCAAACGTTTCACCTGCCGATGTTGGTGTAGCATCCAAATTGTTCCCCCGGGACCCAGCCGTGCTGCATGGTTCCTACCCATATGAGACAGCGGTACAGGAGCTGAAACTTCTATGTAGAGACTATTGTCCTCAGAAGAAGCTGGAGTGTATAGGTAAGCCGTCTAAGATGATTTGAACAACACTTTTGGTTTGTTATTGCAGTGTTTTGTGTTCTGCTTTGGTCACCGGTCAAAATGCGCAGATGTTTCGTTTATTGTACTTATAAAAGCAAGTGCAAATTTGTAAAAAACTTGCATTTCTTTGCAGTTCGCACCCTACGAATGATCTGTGCCTGTGCGGAAGAGTACCGTCTGCTTCAAGAAAATGACCCAACACCCAAATCAGCAGCGATGTGAGTATACTGTATGCGTCACATAATTTCGTTTCCCTAAAAAGTTCAGATAGACACGATAGAACTTAGTTGAAGTTCAGGCTTTTAGGGATGACCTCCTGTGTGTTTACTGGCTCAGTGTCAGACTTCATCAGACCCCACAGGGGCCAAAACTCAGCAGGGCTTCTGTCTCGACCCTCTGGCCCCTGCAGGGTACTCAACGCTGACTTCCTCTCTAAGTGGGTCGCCCTGTCTGGAACACACTACGGCCTTGATGCACTTTGAGACAGAGGGTCAGCGTGTAGAACTGCTGAAGGAAAGTGAGAGTTGAGTTCCACAGTAAGGATGATCCAGTTATTCTGACTAAAAGCAAGCTTTGAGGCCGACCTGAACGTATCTCTCTCCTTCCAAGACATCTAGTTATGGCCCTGAACATGTTTGTCTGTCTGCTCCCCTTTTTTTGCTTTTTTAACAAGAGTTTTTTAAATGCATCTGTTTCATTGCTTGCACTTTACAAGAAAACACGGCTCATGTCGCAAGCTACTGCAAGTATTTGCAGTATCTCCCAAGTGTCAAAAGTGTAGATTTATTCAGTTCAGATATATCAATACCACTGTACTTGGCTCAAAGGAAGAGAATCTGTTCATCGCGTGTTGCTGGGCCTGTCTGGCAGCTCGCATAATCCCCCACAGACCTCAGCGTCAGCTTCACTCAGATTGTATTGGAAATTCAAGATGTTTTCCTCCCGAGTGTAATCTTGACAGTAAAAGCGTGAGCGCACACCAGCATCTTGTAAATGGAAAAACTGGGGGCTGTTATGATGTTTGTAACCTCTTGCCCTCACCACACCACACCCCACCCATCAAAACAAAACTGCCTTTTGATGGTTTTCTCCAGTTGTCCTGAACTCTTATACGTTGATTCTTAGTGTACACTATACACTTAGTCCATGTATAGGTCTGGGGAGTATGACCATTTACTGCGCAGTTCCATAAATGTGGGACCTGATTCTGGTGTACTGGCAGTGAGGAAAAAAATCAAAGGCAAGCAAAAAAAACAGTTTCTGTGACAAGGTTTACTTTCTTGATTTGCAAGGGGAAGGATTTAAGTTTATTCACGTCACAACCTGCCACTCATCTCGGGTGGATGGTGTAGGTTGTTTATGTTTGGCAAGCAGTTTTGCAGCTTGGCGTATTTACATAGCATTCGTCTGATGTGCTGTTACAAGCCGCTATTTTATAAAGCCTCATCTAATCTTATTGTTAAATTTTGTGTTCATGTTTCAGTCAAATACAAAAGTACTTTCAAGTTTTTCATTGACTGGAAAACATTTAACCATTAAACATTTTTGGTCCAAAATAACTAGTGTTGTGTGGTGTAAAGTCATATTAAAATATTTATATTACTGTATATGATATCGGTGAATACTGCCCACCCCTAACAGTCATGTTGGTTCTTGCCAGAGTAACGTGCCGCTGATTGTATAATCTGATCTGATGGTTTGGGTTTATTAACATATTTGGGTGTTTCCCGTTCTGTGCTTGAACTTTGGTTCAAAAATGAGTATGCTTTTAAGGCATTAGTGAACCCAGTGGAAGACTTGCCCTTATTTTGCCCCGGTAGCGCCGCCAGGGTGCATTCTGTCTTTGTTTTACTTTTAAGTTTGTGTTTGGTTGTGAAGGAAAATGAATGTCCTCATGCATGCATGCATGAACACGAACAATTTAGCCATTCTCACCCTTTCTTTTGGCTGTTCTGTTCCATTGTCTCTCCTCTTTTTCACTTGCACTCTCCTCTTTATTTTGCATTGTGTTCGCACACTCAGAATTTACATCGCTCTTCCCCTCTGCGCAGCGGTTGTCTCATGTCTGCATTTCTTTGTTAGTTTCTTTTGTCTTTTTAAGCGGGCGTATTCGCTTTTTTCGCAAGCGTTCTCTTTGCACCTGCTTGCATATTTAGCCATTTTATTTTGCACATAACTTTTCACATAAAAAAATCCTCTCACTGTTTTATGGAAAACATTCTGGCTGTTCTGCATATTCTTTTGTGCCATCATTCAACAAAACAGGCTTGAACAAGCTGAGGACCGTGTCATCCCTACACACCTTTGCTGTGCGTGAGCATTATTTTTGATAAGTTGTGTTCGCAGAGAGGACTCTTATGGAATGCAGAACTATTCTCACTTGTATAACACGTATCAGGTGTCCTGCAGTCCGGCACGAAAGGGGACACCTATCTGCTTTCTCACGCAAGTTGTCCCTTCCACACGCAGCATGAGAGAGTGGGTGTTACGCGATCTTTTGGAATCTTCCATAGCCTTTAGTTAGGGAAGATGCCATATTAATGCGAGATTTGGAGGGAGAGATGAACGTTGTTCAAGGGTTTGTTTTAGTCACCTGAACTTTTTTATTTTGCAGTGGCTAAATGGTTGACATCAAGTTACACAATGGTATAACCCGTTGATCCCTTGTAGCCTCATTATCATGATATTGCATTGAAATATGGTGTTTACTCTGTTCAGAAAATTGTCAGAATTGAGGATTAATTGTCAAATCTTTTTCCAGAGGTGCTGATGACCTGCTACCCATCCTGGCATTTGTGGCCTTACGGAGCGAAATGCCTCAGCTGGTGTCTGAATGTGCTGCATTGGAGGAGTTCATCCATGAGGGGTGCGTCCTCGATATTTATATCCACCGTCTGATCTTTCCCTTCCACACGAACATACTCCATAAACTAAATTGTGACCTTGCTATTCAAAAAACGGTTTATAACTAGAAGATATTTTGAGAAATGGTTTTGTGTCCATACAGTGGAGGTCAACGGAGTACAATGTTGTTCTTCAAAATATCATCTTTTGTGTACTGCCGATATTATTTATTAACCCTCATCATTCCAAACCTTATAATAATTTAAAGAGGTTAAAAGGTAGCCAATCAGAAATCACTTATGACCATGACACTTATGAAATGACTAAAATGTGAATGTAATGCACTTATGAGATGTTATGCAGAATGATATGGCCAATAAAATGTAAGGTAGATTATCATTATCCAGCCCTTTGTTTGGGCTTAAGTCCATTACTTGGGTGTATGAGTTGAGTTTAATGTTTCTGTGATTATGGGTTAAAATTATATTTACTGTTTGTCGACAGTTTTGTCATTTGCGTCATATCAAACAGTCTAACAATCTGTCAAAAGTTTGGCTTCAGTTGATAATGGCTGGTTAGATGACACTTTAAAAGTCTTGACTTGTCAAATCTTATCATTTCTTGCACCCTGATGGTAATTTGACTAATTCTCGCTGTCATTGGGGAATCCATCAAGCATCGACAGAGCAATACCCACACCCTGTGCCAATATCGAAATGTATCCTCTATCGCACCCTTTCTGATTCTGTGCAGAAATATTTTATTTGGCTATGCCCTCCAGTCTGAACTTGTTTTAATAAACCCTGTAAAAGAAACAAAAAGGTCATTATTTGTAAAGCGAGTGCAACTGTGATGTTGATATCAGTGTGAGCAGAGGCTATCACAGCAGTCCGATCTAAGTTTGTGGGGGTGACCACTCGACCCGTTTTCCTGAGAGGCGTCGTGGGTATTCATGTCACCCCTCCTGCACCGCACCCTTGCGTGTCTACTTCGACCACAGCCCCGAGCTGTGTTTATCAGTATAAAACTGGACATTTTTACAGGCTGGTTAGATTGGCACTTTACAAGGAATGTGGGGATATTCTGGTTTGGGTTTCTCTCTCTATAAAAATACAAATAAAGTCTTGTTAGATGTTTATGCTGCTCGGTGGCTTGGAAGCCTGTGATGAACTTTCAGCAGAGCTTGTGAGAAAAGATGCGATCGAGTTTTAATTCTTCTCTGAGGCAGGTTCTTAAGAGTCATCCAAAACATATTTGAACAGAATTGTCTCTCTGTTTACTTCCCTGGCTCTTTCGCAGCATTCTTCTCTCTTCCCGACACGTTACACCGACTCTTGGCTTCAGCTTGATCTCGTGTCTCGGTCTCATTAGTAGATGGGTTCACTTGAAGTTGACCCTTTGTAGGGGAGATGATGTTTTCCCTTGTGAGAAGAATCATCAGTGATGTGTTTATTTATGTCTACAGGTATCTGATCGGAGAGGAGGGTTACTGTCTGACGTCACTGCAGAGTGCACTGACCTATGTGGAGTCATTGGTGTTGGGTGGAGCCCCGCCCCCTGCTGCCAAACCCACCTGATGTAGGTGAGCATGTGACATCATTTCTGTGTTCATGTAAGTTATTGTGAGTCTTTAGATCGGAGCTGTCTACTACAGTCTAAAGCATGGGTCTTCAACTACTTTTCTTTGAGGGCCAGACTCCAAAAGTATAAATAGGATGAGGGCCAGTTTTTTTACCATATCCTCATTTCTTCTGTTATTTTGTATTTCTTTTATTTATTTCGTTTTGTTCCTTTTATACTGTTTTTGTTGCTGTTACTTATAGGCCATATATTAAAACATGCACACAAATATTGCATCCAGTATTTGTGCCTTTTCATGATATTAAATTAAAAGGGATATTGTCTTTTTAATTGCATTTTATATTCCTTAATGCATTACTTTACCAAAAAATTGCTACTAATTTACTCACCCACAGTGCTCCAGTACATCCAAGATGTGGGTGGCATTGTTTTTTAAGAAGATATTTATGAAGATACTTGGTTGAATTAAAATTAAATCAATAAAAGTAAAAACGCAAATACATTCAACACAAAAGTAATCCCTGCCCCTTGTGACGTTAAATTCGCGTCTTATAAAGCGAGTCAATTGATCTGTGCAAGAAACTGAACGCTATTATCACATCTTCGGGTGAATTCCGATCGCATTCATGCGCCACACACACATATAGGGCAGATCCTTTGTATAGTGCGAGTTCTGGGGGAGATGAACAGCTGTTTTTCGTAAATATAGCCGTTATACATAATGAATGCAGTAATAAAAACAACACCGTTTCCCCTTATCCGAGACAACCGTTCACGTGGTGTACCCTTCCTACAGTTAGCCTACTTTCAAGGGCACAAAACGCGTTATAGAACACGACCTATCGCGTGCGCAAACCGATCGCCTGTGGCTGTGAAATGCATTGCTGATTATAACGTTGTAAATAACATTAAGTTTCTTGGACTGACCGATCAAATCGCTTTATAAGACGTAAATCATTATGAGCTGCGGGAATTACTTTCATATTGAATGTAGCAGCGTTTTGGGCTTTTAAAGATGTGGCGTCTCAGGAGGACGTGCATTTAAAGCACACCGTTCTTAAAGTCTCTCCACTTATTTGAAATGTTAAGGCGGGCCAGGTAAAGATGATTGACGGGCCGCATTTGGCCCACGGGCTGCCAGTTGACTAGCCCTAGTCTAAAGCATCATCTGTCATGAAACTGTGCAATCACTATAACCTGGATGTTTTTAAATGTGAAATATCATTCCAACATCATGACTCCCATTATCTGAATATTTATCTTAGAAAGCCGACTTGTCTCACTTACCCGGGCCCAACATAGAGACGCTCCACACTTCTGCAATAGAAAAGAGGATTACTGGGCGGTTCTGCCAGATTTGCTGCTCTCTTACCTTGATGGATAGATTACACTGACATTTCTGAACTTTGAACTAAAGTTGAAGAGAAAGTGCTGCTGTTTGTTGGCCACAGGCGACGTTTCTGTTTGAGGTCGAGTTACTGAAATAATGATTGCCTACGGTGGCTTAAGTCCTAATTAGATTACCCAATGGAGACCGTTATACATGCCAAAACGTCAAACAAAACTTTCAGACCCTGCCAGACTGATAGAGCTGTTCATTCACTCTTTAAGAGCAAAGTCTGTTACAAGAAACTAAAGTTGCTAAATGGCTCACGTTGTTCTTATTAATCCAGTTTAATTAGAACCACTTGTTTTTTGGTTCTAGATGCCCTAGCCAGCGGAAAGGTCTCATCGTGTTTTGATGGTGCCGAGGAGATGCTGTGACTACAGAGAGCTCCTCCACTCAGCCGGTTTAGTCCAAAGTCATGCCACATTTCTATTCTCTTCAAATCTTTCTTGCACGCTATCCTCACGCTCTGAGGAAAGAGAAGGAGGACGAGCGTTGCGTTGTGGGCACGGCAAGTTCATCGGAATGTGGTTAGAACTGAGATCTGTTTTAGCAAAGGTAACAAACAATATTTCTGCGAGACTGAATGGAATGAGCCAGATGTTATGAAGGGACTGAGAAGGCAATGTTATTCTAAATATAATGTATTCCAGTAACATGCTTTTTGCATATCTGTCCAGTTGAGTTTTATATTTGTGAAAATATTTCAGAGAATTTTACGATAACTAAAGCACTACTAGCATTTCACAAACTATTTATAAAGTCACTAAATTGCAGTTCATGTTGTTTTAGCTCGGAATTTTAGCTTTTGTTTGAGCTTAACATGGTAGGAAAAAAAAGCTGGGCTTACTAGAATTAAATGTATTGAACTCGTTCTAATTTTAGCGTTTTGTATACTTAAGTTGTGCGTTACTCAAGTCACTATACCACTATGCATACACGCATCATGTTAGTGTATGGTTTTGTTAAGGGGCGATAGATTTTATGTTTTGTTTGTTTTTTAATATCTTAACTTGTATGAAAACATTTTCACCCCGCTAGTCAAAAAAATCTGAAATCAATGTGAAAAAAATGTGCAAGAATTACTAATGCTGCTGTAATATGTTTTTGTCTCATGATGTGAGGAGGTTTGATATAAAATTCACAATCCCTGATTTGAGGGGATTTAGTGTAAGGTCTGTGATGCATAAATATATTTATTTTTTCGTCTTATATTACAGGGACTGTTGTTGTATGTTTTGCTGATTTAATGTGAATATCACGAATGTAAGTCGTCTCTGTGCTTGAGTGACCATGTGTTCTCCCTAAACCTTCCCAGGGTTCTTTGTCTCTGATCAGATCAGTCCTCTGGAGATGGGGAATTCACATGGGCATGGTTTGAGTGAAAGGCATGTGAATTTTCAAACAATAAAGACTCTTTAACCTACTTTTATCTCTTAGCTTTTTTTGAACCGTATTTAGTATATTGTCTGCTTTTATTTTGAACTATTCCCAATCTTGCCATTGAAATAGTATTGAGTGCTGATATGGCGTTAAAAATCAATTTCAAGCCCCAGCCATGTCTGGGTAGCTGGTTAGACCTGGGTGTTCTTGAGGCGGCAGGGATATCGAGGGTGGCAGAGCTGCCTGATGGGCAGATGGCTGGATTGCTCTGAACGTTTCCGGGCTAAAGGAGAAAACATGCCACTCTGAATCAGGAGGTTTAACCCCTGTCCTAGAATACCCTCTGTGTGTGAAGATTACTCTAATGGCTTCACTGTGTGACTCTTTGTCTATGGGCGGCCTTTTGAAATCCCTTCCAGTCGACTTGTCCTGTCACTCTACATAAACACCCAAGTTCCTGTCTGGGTTTTGGAATTGGCACCCATGGGGTCCATAATATTCTGCGACAAACCTTGCGGTTAAAGGGATAGTTCAACTAAAAACATCAAAAACTTTGAAAGGAAATGTTAGACAGAATGTTAGGGCACCATTTTTATCTTATTTACACACAACAAAAGTAAGTGGTGACTGAGACTGTCCCTTTTTTTTTATTTTGTCTAACACCTGTGATCCATCAAAAAAGACCATATGCATTTTTAGTGAACTATTGCTTTAAGCACTAGAACACACCAAAAGTGGTTATGCAAAGTTTACCAGCCCTATAAAATCATTTGTTTGCATTTGGCAAGGAATGAAAGATGATCCTGCGAATGTGATAATACATTAAAAAAAAGCTGTGGTGTGCCATCTTTTCTTTTGCTCTAATTTGCTATGTTTGTTCTTACCAGGTGGTTGAGCGCCCATCTTGAGCTTTGTTCTAGTTAGATGTGCACATGTTTTGGAATTTAACAGAAGTGAGGTAAAATGTGCATGCAGAAAGTGAGTAGGTCTCTGCTCCCTCGGCATGACTTATTCACCCTCAGCTCTGTGACCACGCACACATGTTGAGGTTTCTAATTGTGTCCGTGTTGGTCTGGCACTGAGATTTGTATTCCTGATGTTTCTTCCTTTTAACTGCGTTCACACACTATAATTTATTCCGAATATGAGTTTAAAATATTGATGAGAAACCACGCTTTGGCTCTCATAACGGCACCGTCTCACGGAAAGGGACAGCGTTTATTCTTCATTTTCCATTGTTTTCAATATTTCCAATTCCCAAATCTTTTTTGAAAGATGGCCGCAAGCCAGTTTTTAATGAAATGCAGGAGACGAAAGTCGTGTCACACCCTGAGTTTTGTGGCTCATGTCACTATGGTTACTGCTTCAAGCACAGGTGGTCAGCCTCCACAAAACAAACTAGGACTCTGGGAGATGTTCTTTTTAAACAAATACACCCTGTTATGAATCCTGGTTTTAATCAGAAGCAGAGTATAGAAGACGACTATATTTAGGTTGAGTAAAAAGAGCTGAACAAACTTACAAGGCTTTCACACCTTATCTCTTTCCATAATCATATACATTTTTTTCATTTAGACTAAGCTTTTATCCAAAGCGAGTTAAAAATGAGAGAGCATTTAACATTTTGTCGAAATGTAGTCAAATAGACACTGGACTGATTCTCATTTTTTTAATGGCAAATTTACATTCATGTTGTTAAAGCATATACACAAATACTATTACACTAAACAAGAATAACAGAGTTTCATTGTTTTTTCCAGTCATTTCTCAACCTCTTGCCCTCTTCACACACTTTTTATGACAGACCACACAGCTGGGAATAATTGGAGCCAAATAAGTAGAAGTCAGATAGATTTTAGGTGAATGAGGACAAGAAGTCACGCTAAGGAGACCAAGTGTGCCGACAACCTGCCAAATATTTCCTTGCGTTCACTCTAAGGAACAGTACAAGTTTGTTTTCACATCCCATTCTCACAAGTTTGAACGTCGATGTCCAGCTCTTTCAGCTGGGGCTTCGTTAAACTTGGCTACTCTCAAAAGCATTGTTCCATTGAATATTATGCTGATATGTTTTAAACACCATGAATATTTATTTCCTATGACTTACTAATGCAAAGCATACACTGAAATGTTTTGTTGACATGCAATAAAACAATACAAGCATATTGACAACAGGACAAAGTGAATACGGGGTCAAATATGAAGACGTAGCTTTCAGTCTGTGATTACAGATTGCCCTCCAAGATAACCGTTTTTAGATCAGCAGGACAGCTCACAGAATAGATGATGTGAGACTTGTTCCGACGTTCCACCAGTTTAGCCACAGCCTCACCTAAATCCAAATGGTTCAGGTACCCGGGGGCCATTCGGTCTGGGGTAGCCACACCCGTATTGATTTTCACCTGTCGGAAGGTTACAGAGGTCAGCATTTCAGATGAACAAATTTGAGGAAATACTTCAATTACATTTCATTAAGCACATCTAAAGAGACTCCACATGTCACGGCCAAAATATAACTATTTTTAGTACTTCGCAGACGCACCTGGTTGAGTTTACATTTCAGCTCCGGGTACTCTTCTCGTAGAACCTGACAGAAGGCCAGAGCGTTAGCTGCCCCTATAGTCAGGAACCCTGTGCCAGGCATTAACAATTTCTCCCCGGCACCGCCTGTAGAACAAAACTTAGGTATATTTCTGTCGTTCTGTCACTTGCTGTAAACAATGTTTAAAGAAAGAATGACCCACCTGTGAACAATGACCTACGTCTAAACAATGACCCACCTGTGATAAAGGTGTAGGTGCTGTTTGGATTGTCTCTCACCAGGGGAAAGAATGCTTTCCAGGACACAAAGGTGCTGTACAACAGAGTCTCAATGACCTGTTTATAGATAAAACAAATATTTTGTTTATCATTTGTGAAAAAGACTTCTTCATCTGTCACCCTAGATATGCTCACCCACTGCAGTTCTTTGAGGGGCTGAGTGTGCGGTGGACCTCCCTGCCACCAGCTGAAGCCCAGAGAAGACACCACATCTGTGATCTTCCCCACTGACCTGAGCAAGGCCTGTTTCACATCCTCCACCGCTTCCTCTGAGCCTGATGAAATTCATGAATAACAAATAATTCTTACAACTGCAAAAATAATCTGAAACAAAAATATATGTATGAAATTTATAGGTAGAAGACACTTACCAACATTCCCAACTATTGTGGTCAGGTTATTATTTGTGCCTGGTGAAACAAACCCCTTGAGCTTTTCCAATTTGTTGTTGTCTCTGGAAATCACAGCAACCTTAAAACCTGCATGTATTTGCATAGTTAACACGAATGCAATGCAACACTTTCAGGTAAACGGTTATATGCATTAACATTCTTACTATCTAAAGCTCAGTTTCACAGACTAAGCTTAAATCTAGTCCCAGACTAAAATGCATGTTTAAACTTGTCTGAAACCAACTTGCACCGTGATATACTGATAAAATATATCAGTGCCATTGTTTTGTCTTAAAAAGAGTTTATTATGAGTTAATTATTTACTTTTTGCTTAAGTTTTACCCTGCATGCAGCAGTCAGTCTGTCTAACAGACAGATTTTGATTATTATATAATCACAAAATTGTTTTAGTTAAATTAAATTACTCCGGACTCACGGGTTCAACATTAAAATACAAGAAGCCACAAAATGTTAAATAATGGCCTATAAAATAAATAGGCTAAAAAATCCAAGCACTTCTGTCCTAAAGGTAAAAACAACAATAATAGTAATATTATTTCTTCTTTTTCTTCTTATTAATATTATGTAGTGTTTTTACATTATATATACTCGTATACATAATTGATATGTAATACTGTACATAAATGTGATATGACAGTTGATCTTACCTCTATCCAGAAGCGCTTTTACTATTCCTGAACCCACAGTTCCAGCTCCACCAAGCGCTAAAACCACCCTGTCCCCGTTTGACATCGCTCACACAAATTCAGCAGTGGAGACGTCTGAGATTGATTATGCTTTATGGTATTCATATCGCCTGCCGCTGAAGACCTTTAAATCACCCGCAGCAAGAGAGCCATGCCCACATCCACGCCCCTTTCCAAATTTCACTCCCACGTAATTATGCATTTTTATCCTCTGCACTGTCTCTTATTATTTAAATTTCGTTAATTAATTTGTTTACTTATTTATGTATTCATTTATTTATTGAAATCATAAATGAGACGACTGAAAAAATACGTTTTCATATTGGAGCGAGTCTAGTTAGTAGTAGCATATCATATATATCTGTAAAACTTCATCAGCATCCTAGATGATAGCGCCCTCTGGTGAACAATTACTTGTACGTGGACTGAATGTTTTGTCATTGTAAAAATGCTGAAAAATGTATTATAAAGTGGTATAATGTCATTTCTGTTATAGGTCACGGTGCAGGTGCAGATTCGATGGCATATCATTACATTACATTATCAATTGTGAAAGTTCTTGAAGAATCATGTTTGTGATAATTGCTTACTTTCTCGTTTTAATTTTCTAAATTAATGTATCTGTCTGTCAATATGACCGTGGTTAAATTTAGTGACTTTCACTTTTCTCTGTGGCAGACATTCAAATACCGCGAGAGCCTTTTGAGAGCACAGACCAGCATAGGTCTAAAAATCGCTCTCGCGGTATTTCAATGTCATGCGCAGCTCAGCCTGCGCAGTGCGCGCATGAAGTCCAACATCACGGACAAGGAAGTGATGTCAAAAAGTTTTTCCGACTACTAGTGTGTGCTGCTAAATCCTGAAGTGCGTCGTTAAGGTAACAAATATGTTTTATTTATGTGTAACGTTAACTGGCCGATGCCAAAAGCGTTCCATAAATAGATTTGCTAATGTGAATTTAACGAGTAGATTGTGAAAATATCACGTGTCGGTTTTGTTTTGGGTAACTTGGACAACAAACACAAAGTTTAGCCCAAACTTCCATAACTTGGTTATTGGGTACTGTTAAACAATGAACTTAGAACAAAACATCTAAAATGGTAGGTTATAAACTATAGAACTCTGGGAATGAACCTGTCTTACAGTAGCTGATTTGACGCAGCTGTTACAACATTCACTTTCATTTCAGCCTGTTGAGTGATGTAATGAACTTTAATAGTGTAAACGGATATAGAATAATCGTTTTTTTTATTATATTAGAGTTGAATGTTTCATTTTTAAATAATGTAATTTCTGTTATAGGTCTAAACCCGACTTTCACGTAATTATTACGCAGTGTTTAATGACGTCATTCTGGCCAAAGACAAACCTGTCTAAATATATCATATCTTGTTTTTTATTAGAATGACTTCTGTTAGTCGTAAAAGTAAAGGCCATGATTTGGTCGAGAAATACCGGACCCACTTGGAGAGCCGAATCGGGAAGGGGGATCGGAGTTTTGTATGCAGAGATGAGAAGCTTTGCAAGGAAGTGGAGGTGCTGCTTACCAAAGGCAATGCAGAGAAGATCCTTAATCTACGTGGGCTAGAATCCCTGACAGTAATAGAGAACTCACTCCAAGCATTTTCCTTTAAAACTGGCCATCTGGGTCTTGAAAAAGTTTCCAAGGCCTTTGAAGTGTTGGAGCTTGCTGCATTAAACCTCTATCTGTATCCATGGAGAAAGGAATACAAGTTTGTGAAGGTATGTTTGGCAATACTGCTATAACACTGATGCTATGTAGCGGGATGTACAAGGTTTTGTAAATGCATCTTGCATACAAATTCTATTTCACTGCCATAAAATTAAAATGGTCTCTCTCTTTTCTATAGATGTTCTCAGGCATGTTCACCCATTGCATCAAACCTGCATTAACCCTGCAGCAGGCCAAAGAGCTGTTTGGGTTACTTGGATATCAGCCTGTAAGCCATTATGAAGAACAAGAGTTGGCACTGGACTCCAAACTACTTACTGCGGATTTCATACTCGGCCTGGCGTGTGCCTTCTTCACCGCTCGTATAGAGTGCCAGCTGCTCCTTTCCACCTTGGGCTCTGTGGACACAAGTGTAGAGTCGGTTCTCCAGCTAGTTAAAGAGAGGCAGAAAGGCCACAGCCTTCACTTGGCATTAGAGAACACTAAGAAAAAAATAGAGGCTGCTCATTCTTCACATGCCAAACTGACAGGTGCCATAGATTCAGAGCTGGATCTGTACACAGATAAGCATTTGCCACAGGCAGATGCTAGTCACATGACATCCAGTTCATCTGCACCTCCTCGCTCTTCTTATATACAACCGAAAGAGACCTTCTTTAACAACTCTCTATACGGACACCCCTCATACAGGTTAAATAATGAAAACACTAGTCAGGAAGAAGCACTTTGTGTTTCAATGCATCAGTGCCAAATCAGCAACCCCAAAACCCATGTATCACTTTCCCAGAATCCAGGGTTAATGGAAAGCATTGGTAAAGATCAAATAGCAGGTGATGGCAAGGAACAAACAGCAGAAGTGGGAGAGGTCATATGCACTTGTATCACATCATCGCTTTTGTTTCTATACTACTGCAAGCAGTGCAACCACATTCACAGTCCAGATTGTATATATTATAATATTTGCACAGGTAAAGGGCATACTTTATCACTGTGCGACATTGAACAGCAACAAAACACAAACATCCCACATTTTATACCAGATGATCAGCCTAAACGGGGCAAAGATTTTCTTAAAAATCATCAATGTATGTGCAATTCAACTGCTGATAAATTTTTGGTGTGCCACAGCTGCCAGATAATCCATGACTGGAGCTGTGAAAATGTTAAAGTGTGCGAAGCGCTGCATCACAACTTGCAGTTTACGGGAGTAATACAACCTCCTCAAGAAGTTAATGCTCCAAAGAGGCACTTTTGTCTTACTTCAGAGTCTCCAGAATACGTGATCTGCCACACCTGTAACATTGCCCATGATTGCCGATGTACAGACTATGCTCAAAATTGCATTGCACAACAGCATGATGTGCTGTACCACCAGGAATTACGTGAAATGCACAACACACCAATAAAATATCACCAGTGTTGCATTGCCAAGCAGCCATTGCCTGAAATCGCATGCCTCACTTGTAAAGCTTTTCATTCGTCTACGTGTTCTGATAGTTGGGAGTGCTCTTACAAACACAAAATACATCGCCTCGGAACTAAATGTGTCACTTGTCTCAGTCGTGAGATTCACACGCTGTGTAGGTATTGCTTTCTCCTGTATTGCAAAGCCTGTTGGTATAAAGATCCCATGACATGCAAGTGTGGAAATCTTTTTGACTCTCTCAACTGTTCTCCAGTTTAAAAACATCCACACATTAATGTTGACCATAGTCTTGTTGAAAACAGTTTTTAATTGCATTTATCATTTTGGATGATGTGTTTAGGGTTAAGCCAAATTAATCGTATTCTATATGAATGTGTAGAGTCTAGAAGCTGTTTTTCTTACGCTCTTGTTCTGTTATGTGGTTTTGGAAGCCTTAACTAACATATTGCATTAATGGTTGGTGTACATATTTATTATATAACTGTTTGGTCAAAGCAACATCTCAGACATCATTGTATTGCTTGGATTGATATTTTCACATTCACAGATATAAATGTGATAATGCAGTGCCATTTTTATCACAATAAAGGGACTAAAAAGGAATTCTGCTTGTACGAGTTTCAACAAATTAACAGAAAACATTTTACCATTGTGACAAATGTGTTTCTTTAGCTGTTAGTTTCACATGTAATAAAAATGTTAATTGATAAAAATATCAGTGACATCAGCATGTGTTTTTTTCTTTTCTCGGGAAACTGAAAGAAAGGAAGCCTGATTTTACATGTAAATCGTTAACACAAGAAACAGTTTTCAGTTTTAGACAATGCAGGATTGATGTCAATACTTTTGCTCATGTATTGTCACATCCAGAAGTAAGGTATAAGTTAGCAAAAGTTTATTCATTATACTCTTCCCAGTTGACATTAATAAAGGTTTTACTGTCCATACGATCAATATATAACACTCCATTCAGGTGATCCATTTCATGTTGCAGTATTCTGGCTGGCCACCCACTTGCTTGCCAGGTGACGGGCTCTGCTTTCTCATTTAGACCTTTGGAAAGAGGACAAACAATTGTTTTTTATTTGATCTGTAGGTTTGTAAGCCTTCAATTAAACAGCAATAAGAAAATCATACACTTTTTTGTCTCAATGCCTTAAGCACAAGCCTAGTCTTGCAGCTATGGGTCTATTAAATTGTTTTTGTTGGACAGAATATTTGAATACCACTTCTACCTAAGTGTTCTTATTTTGCACATCTTGCCCCTATTAAAAAGTACTGAATGACAGTGAAGTGAACTTTGAGCCCCTGTAGAGTGATAAACCAGATATTCCTTTTACCTGAGACCTCTACAGAAACAAAGCGTGGAACGGATGCAGAGTATCCACAGATGCTCCCGCAAGCCTCTTGAAAGGTAACAATGCGTCCATCCAATACACGCAATTGTGGGTTTACAAAAATCATCAGTGGGAATGCCACCAGACCCCGAGCTTCAACAGAGGCTGGTGAGCTGTCCTCAAGCATTTTCTTTGGATACTCCAGGGCTAATATTCGCAAAGGAACGCCAATCTGGGGTGCGCTTAGACCAACACACTCATGTTTTCTCATGATTTTGACCAGGGTCTTTATGACCTTCTGCACTTCAGGTCCCTGAATAGCACCAGGGTCCACCGCTGCAGCCTGGGAACGCAACACAGGGTCTCCAACCTGGCACACCTGATCATATGGAGGGGCTGTACCACCTCTGATTTTTCTTTTCACAAACTGTAAGTAAGAGCGCATCTTAATGTTGCTAGAATTAGTACGTGAAGGTGCAGTGCATGTGAATGGTAACCAGGGCAAAAAGCTATTAATTGGAGATGAGAGTGCATTGTGTGTTTGACTTTTAAAGAGACAGTGTGAAAATATCCTCCAGTGCCCGTTCATGGCTGGGTCTGAAAAGCAGCTCTGGTCAACTAGAGAGGACAAAAATACAAGAACTCTTATTTTTAATGCCAATTGTCAATTTATATCTTTAAATACATATGAAGAGTTTGGTTGCAAAATGAGCAACTCCGTTTTTAAAAAAAATAAAAAATAATGTTTCTATTGTGTTTTATTGTGTTAGTTAGGTGTATTTTTTTAGTCATTATGGCTTGCTTGTTATTAATTGGAATGCACAATAAAAAATGTTCAAAAATCATGTTTTTTCTCATTTTGGAACCAAACTCTTCATATAATTTCAAATTCATATCACACACAAACACACATATAACAAGCTTTACATTACATTGCTTATGTAGGGTTAGAGTTATATTAATGGATATAAAAAATAAAACTACACGTCACGAAAAATCAAGTAAAAAAAGTTAACAAATCAATTTCTCAGTTATGTTCATTTGTTAGGGGCATAACTTACCTACAATGTAATAATTGCTTATAAGAAATTGACATTTAACGTGCACATTTCTTTCAAGCACACCAATGTAAGGACATACACATTGAGACAATTCCGGAAAACGACAATGAAATGCGGATACCTTTGATCTCTTTAAAATAAAAGCCACTTGTTAGAACTAACAAATAAATAAATAGTTGGTTGTGGGAAAGACGAACTATATGACATCTCACTTCTTCATCAACAAAAATGTATTTAATACGATATTTACCTCAAACTTCATCCAACACGAAACCGCAAAACTTCAAAAAGCTTTTATTTTGCCTTCATGGCAAGCTGTGTTTATACGTACGTGACACGCCCCCATCCATATAAAGACGTGAATAAACGATCTCAGTTGTCAATATAATTTGTTTATTAATAATAAATCCTTCCCCATATGCATTAAAAACGTAGTCATGATATTATATGAATTCATTTTTTTTTAGTCCTGCCCCATCAAGTCTATTTTGTTGTCAGGATAATGCTAATACTCTTATTTATTTCATGCCTCTAATTGTTTTTAGTGTGTGTGTTTAGTGTATATTTTAGTGAAATGTTTTTAAACCCCGTAACTGAAAGTGAAATTATCTCGCTAAAGAAAACGTTGCGTCACGTGCTTGGACGTACGTGCTTGCACCCTTTTGGTAGTAGGGTAAGGAGATGATTTTACCCATAGTACATCCGTGATCAGATGAACATGGCGCAGGGGAAATGGGCCGTTGTTGGATTGTAAACATTTCTAAACAAGAGGAAATTTTGGAATAAGATCGACATCGTGTCATGCACGTGTGAAATGGTCTCAATCTCGATATACTGGATCACTTCTGCTTCATTGATGACTACGAGGCGACCGATTGAGTGCAGCAAATCCAATTGCATTCATAAACATTTCTATAGGACTTCAAACCCCTGAGCATTCATTTTTTTGGGATATTTGAACAAAAATCCTTGTTTTTATCGTGGATAACATCTTCGCACGACCAAATGGCTGCAGCTGGAAACGCGAAAAGGTGTAATGATTTGCCCCGAGGCGTTGAAAGGTTAAAAGAGGAGCACAGAAAGGTCAGGAGTAATGTTTATTTCAGATACCATTATTTTTGCAACTCAACTTTCTCGTGCATTGTCCACGCACGTGTCCTTTATCGTCATTGGTCGGCGCCGAGTCGTTTATTCGTGATGATTTTGTAGTTTAAACGTTGTATAAAGTGTTTCATTCTCTGGAAAGTTCCTTGTGAATCACGTGTTGCTCTCAACTGCTGCTGATTACTGTATGTTTTTGCTCCTTTTAAATAAAAAAAGTGCATTATTGTTATGTGCAATACATCTCAGTTATGTATAAAAATTAAATTTTACCCTTGCACATGTACTTGAAGCAAGTTAATTAAAATCCAGTTTATTCCATCTCACAAAGATAATGCAGATATGGGACAATGGGGTACAGTTAGGGATCTGCATGTATCTATACATAAGTGACCTATTTCTGTTTACAAGTTGTTTGTGGGTGACAAAAGGTAGGCAAACAAAAAGATGATACAACCTCATGGAGTGTGCTACTTTGGAGTGTGCAGTTGGTTTGTTTTGATTTAAGCCATAATAACTAAAAAATACAGCTAACTAACACAATACAACACAATATAAACATGATTTTTGAAAATGGAGTTATCTCATTTTGGAACCAAACTCTTCAAATGCTTTTTACGTTGTCATATTTTTTCAGCATTCTGGTGTTTGTGAAATTACATTGTTTCTTTCAACAACAGGTGGTGAAAGATTGCAGAAGTAAAATCGAGCATTGGTGAGTGTCTTCAAACTGTTTAATTTAAAATTTAGGTTGCGATCTCCCTACGATCAACGTTTTTCAGTCATTTACTTTATTCCCATAAATTTGCTTCGTGAAGGTGCAGTGCATGTGAATGGTAACCAGGGCAAAAAGCTGCTAATTGGAGATGAGAGCACATTGTGTGTTTGACTTAAAGAGACAGTGTGAAAATATCCTCCAGTGCCCGTTCATGGCTGGGTCTGATAAGCAGCTCTGGTCAACTAGAGAGAACAAAAATACAAGAACTCTTATTTTTAATGCCATAACCATAAATGTCAATTTATATCGTTAAATACGTATAATTTCAAATGTATCTCACATACAAACACACATATAACAAGCTTTACATTACATTACACTGCTTATGTAGGGTTATACTTATATTAATGAATATAAAAAATAAAACTACACTTCACGAAAAATCAAGTAAAAAATGTAACGACTCAGCTTCTCAGTTACGTTCATTTGTTAGGGGCATAACTTACCTACAATGTAATAATTGCTTATAAGAAATTGACATTTAACGTGCACATTTCTTTCAAGTACACCAATATAAGGACATCCACGTTGACAATCCTGGAAAACGACAATGAAATGCGGATACTTTAATCTCTTTAAAATAAAAGCCACTTGTTAGAACTAACAAATAAATAAATGTTTGGTTGTGGGAAAGGTGAACACTGTGATATTTCACTTCTTCAACAAAAATGTATTTAATATGAAATTTACCTCAAACATCATCCAACACGAAACTGCAAAACTTCAAAAATCTTTTATTTTGCCTTCATGGCAAGCTGTGTTTATACGTACGTGACACGCCCCCATCCCTATCAAGACTTGAATAAACAATCTCAGTTGTCAAATATAATTTGTTTATTAATAATAAATCCTATCCCATATTCATTAAAAACATAGTCATGACATTTTATGAACTCATTATTCTTAGTCCTGCCCCATCAAGCCTTATTTTGTTGTCAGGATAATGCCAGTTCTCTTATTTATTTCATGCATCTAATTATTTTTAGTGTGTGTATTTAGTTGTTTATAGGTTTCTGCTTGTTTGACTTAGAATAGAAATGCCACGTATAGGCCTTAAGGCCTAGTATAAATCAGTATTTAGATGTTTGTGGTCATGTTTGACGTACCTAACAATCATTTGTTATAGTTTTTTAGTTTTTAAAAAGATAGCATAAGTGGAAGAGGCCAGATAAGATGTATGGCAACACATTGGCAATTTTGTTTAAGGGATTAAATTTTGCCTGTGATTGACAGGAAAAAAGTGGAAAAAGACTATGAATCTCTCCAGGAGCGTCTCAAGACCCTGCCTGACAAGTTGTCTTACGATATTATGGTATAGTGCCACTTTTCAATCACTAATTCAACTTACCTTCACTTCTACTTGTATAAAACATGTTTGAGAGACAAGTTATCATTTTAGCAGGGTAGTTAAAGTTTGTTCGTAAGTTGTTTGTAGACATTCATGTCTTTGAGATGTATGTCTGGCACTTTAACCAAGGATGCTCACAGATCATTCTGTTGTGTTGTTTCCCAACAGGTTCCATTTGGTCCCTTGGCATTCATGCCTGGAAAGCTAGTTCACACTAATGAGTTAACAGTTCTCCTTGGAGATAACTGGTTTGCCAAGTGTTCTGCCAAGCAGGCTGATGCTCTTGTGGAACACAGGAAGACACGTGAGTCCATGTTTTTCTAAAGTAGCAATGAAATACTTGACTTACATTTTCCTTAGTCACTTTTAAGCAATGTTCCCAACTTGACCTGATGTACATGCGCTCACCTTTTTTTCAGATGTGAACAAAACACTTGATGACTTACAGAAAGTAATGAAAAACTTTCAAAACAGGGCTGACTTCACAGATGATCTCGAAAAATTGTCCAGCGTAAGTCTTCTAACATCATGAAGCTTTTTTTTTCAAATGAAAACCAAACAGTGTTCTATTATCTGGAAGGAAACACTTCATGTATAATCTTCAACAGGCGACTGATGGTACTGGAGATTTTGTAGACATTAGAGAAGAGGTGGTCAATGAGGAAGAAGTTACCAAAGGTAAGTTTACTGCAATCCAATTTTTTAGGTCTTTGCCTCACTCTTGACTGTCATCTTTAATGCTTTGTTACATGTACACGTTGTTGTGCTTAGGAAAGCATCGATTGGCCCTCAAACCCAACTCAAAACCCAAGCAGGAGTATTTACTGGAGCTGCAACAAGTAAAGGATGATGGAGAGGTAAAGAAAGGGCCGTCTGAGGAAGAGCTGTGGGCTCGACTTGATGAATTGGAGCTTCAAGAGGAAATGCAGGATGAAAGATACAGGTGAAAGATTGTTCCTTTTATTTAAACAGTCTCTCTGTTGGTTGTTAGTTTAAGGCAAATCAGGTCGCATTGCTTGACTAAAATTATATGATGACAATGGGAGATTTGGTTTATACTCTCAAGAAATGAAATACACAAAATTATTGTGTGTATTCCATTTCTTGAGTATATACCAAATCAAACCAATTTTTGAAGAGCAGCATTTTTCCAAGTTAAGCCATTGGTTTGTTTTCCCTCAAACAGATTGGACAGCACAGACACTAATGGAGAAGACACCACTTCCTCTTCCTCCGAAGAGGAGAAGGAAGCAGATTGTAGCAACAGTGTCCAGCTTAATGGTCATCAGGAGGAGAATGGATGGGGACCCACATCTCAGACGAACAGTAGTATAGTCCCACAACCTGAGGTGGACGAAGAGAACGAGTGTGAGGAGGAAACAGGAAACAGTCTTCCCACAATCTACTTTTCTCATACTGTGGAACCCAAAAAGGTATATGACTAGTTGTTATTTACATAACCCTCTCTTATACTTCTCTTACTTAAGCTCATATTTTCCCATTTAAACATTTTATAGTTATTGTGAACAGTGAGGTGAATTACAGCTTCGTCTGTTTTGTGTATAAAAATCTTTTAAATTGCTCTTTATGTCTTCTAGGTTAGAATCAACACAGGAAAGAACACAACTCTTAAGTTCAGCGAGAGAAAAGAGCAAAAGGAACAGGCCAAACGGAAAAAGAAGAGCGGCAAAAGTAATGGCCATTCTCCTCATGAAAGTTACAAGTTCACAACCCCAGCAGACATTTATAGGTGACCACCTACATAGTGCCATAAAATATCAAATCAATTTGGTGTACATGAAAAATATTACTACTGGATTATTAGGCTTCATGTAACTGTAGCTGATGTGTGTTTGTAGGGTGTTTGTGGACTTGGTGAATGGAGAGCTGATGCCACGGAAGTCTATTTTAAAGTCACGCAGCCGTGAGAACAGCGTGTGCAGCGACACCAGCGAGAGCAGCACAGCCGACTTCGAAGAGAGACGTGCTGCTTTCGGCCGCACGATGAGCCACGATGAAGCCACACACAGTGACACCAGTGATGGCATTACAGAGGAGGAGAGCCCCACGGGCATGAGCCCACGCTCCAACGGGCACTTTGAGGTACAGAAAGTTTGGCTGCTATTTCTTTTGCTTGTATTTAGGGATTTGAACAAACTTCAAACCTTTTGGTGTAAATTCCAGCATGTACCTCATTCTGCAACAATCGTGTTTATATTAGAATTAAATTATACAATGAAGTCATACTCGGCCAGTAAGAAAAATCTTTTTTTAGGCTTTTACAGGCACAGTGATTGAAAAGGATCCCATGCCTTCCTCAATTCCACATCTAACAATCGCCCCTCCTGCTCTACCCACAATTCCTGAGAGAAAGCTGGAGGAGCTGGGTCCAGAAGTGCCTCAGGAGCCACCCAAGAGGATGTCCAAATTTAAAGCTACGCGGTTGCAGCAGAAATGAGAGCTAATATTGCCAGGTCCCAGCTATTCTGTTTTTGAAGTCCTTTTTGTGCATCTGTAACATTTATGGACTGGAAACATGGTGTTCGGTTTACTCCCTAATTCTTTCTTGAGCTACACTGTTGTCAGTTAATGCATAATGTGTTTTTCATTCAGATACTGAAGCTTAATTTGGTCTGTAAGTGCAATAACAATATAATACAATTTGACATACAGATTGTTTCCTCTGTTTTTAGCGGCATATTTAGCTACCTTTGGGGTATATTCGTTTAGATAAATATAAAATATAGAAATGGCGAAATTATGTCATTGATTTAATAGATAATGTGAAATGTATGAAAACGTGGCTTTTTGAGTTGATGGTCATGTTAATTCATGAAATTATGCTCTGACCCACCTTGGCAGTGATATAGCCACCAGTTTCTGTCAGCTTTAAAAAGTATTTTTTATCCCGTATGAGCTTTTCCTTTAGCTCTTTATCATCTTTTCTACAGTTTTGAATTGTTTTCTGTCTAGTGTTTTGATTTAAGACCGTATAGATGTGCATCATCCTTTTTGTGACTGTAAAAGTATAACTGAAAGGGATACAAAAAATAAACGGTTGACCATAGAGTTTGATGTATGCTGTTAAGAGACTTATCTGGAGCTATGAATGACCAGCATCTGGTTAGGTTTAGTTCTATTCTGTTCTGTTTTATTCTATTCTATTTTATTATTGATGCAACTCTTTTTCTGGTGTGTTGTTCAGTCTGAGCCAGTAGATGGCAGTAAAGCTCAATTTATGTTTCGGCGTTAACGACACTAGCTGACAGAAATTCGTTGGGACAAAAAACTGATAAGCTTGACATACTTATCGAGATTTACCTAAACAAACATTAAAAAATTAAATGTAAAAACCAAACATTAAAAAATATTTTTTATAAGTATTTATAATATAATTTATAAATTTAGGCCGTGCTGGACATGGCCGATATTCACTGCGGCGACTCCAGTTGAGAAAAGCCATAAATGCTACTATATTTATGTATGACGTGCATAGCGCTTGAAAGCTATTACGTGGATAAAATATGATTTTATTCCATTTTGAGGTGGAAGTATTACCCCATTTCCAGCCCCGCATTTGGGTTTAGGATTTACCCTTGTTACTCAAAATAAAAGAGTATTGGAAGTTACAACTAATTAGAAACCGATATTAAGCTTACATGTAAATGTAAAGATTTGTTCAATGTGCTGTTTTATAAGTTGCGCCAGACCACGCCCCTTTGATTCCTCTTGTAGTGAACGAAGTCGCTATACAGCAGCGACGCGTCATCGTCACTGGTAAGAAAATTAAATTTACACCAAACCTGAACAATGCATTCAATGCACAGCTACACATCCTGTCTGACAACGTCAGCTTCTTGCTTCCTTGTCGTAAAATGATTGACAGGCAGAAATGCCAAGATATCCGACCGTGTCCAGCGCTGTAAGAAAAGGGTTTTTTAGGACACCTAGAGATATTTGCCAGACAATGGGGACATTCTGCTCTCCAGTAGAAAAAAACATTTACAACACCTTTCAAATGAAGCTGGAAGCCAAGTTAGTTCATGAATTTGCTTTAATTCATATGATATGTCATGAAACCATTCATATCACCTACAAGTTTGCTCTGTTTTCAGGGCAACAATATAATGTTAAATAGTAAAGAGCAAGGTGACTTCAAATGCCTCATTATTACTTTTGAGCTGTTGCAAGTAGCACTGCCTCCACCAATGCCTTTGCTCCTGTATCAGTCACTTGAGTTTGACTGCAGACTTATCCATCAGCACATTGACATTTGGACTTGGACAGGTTCTGAGTCAGCAGCTGGACTGATCGCAGCGTAGTCCATTCAATTAATTTCTGTCTAGGAAGATTGAATGTTAAACTCGAACATTTTTTAAAGCATGATCTTCATGGAGAAGCTTTCATTTAGCATTCCCATTAATCTCAATAGCAGTTGCTTGGCTAGCGCCCCCTCGGAAGTACGCAGTTCAAAATCTGCCATCTTAGCTCATGGCCACCCATTTCACAATGGTCACTTTGGAATCAACAAAAATATTAAGTTTTACTAGCAACTATACTTAGTTTTTGTTTCAAGTGTTTCTGTCTCTTAATTGGTAGAACATTACATTTGCAGTGCAGAGGTCACGGGTTCAATCGTAGGGCACAAGTCGCTTTGGATAAAAGAATCTGCCAAGTGCATAAATATAAATATACTGTGAAAACATACAGCCATGAAAAAAATTAAGATACCATTTCAAAATTATTTTTAGAATTTACTATTTATAGGTATATGTTTAGGTAAAATGATCATTTTTGTTTCATACTGTTAACTACTAACAATATTTCTCCCAAATTTCAAATAAAAAAGATTGTTTTGATTTGCATTTATTTGAAGAAAATGAAAACTCGAGAAACAGGTAAAAATAACAGAAAAGATACTCTGTATTTTTTTAGACCTCAGATACTGCTAAGAAAAGTTCATGTTCACTTTAAAGCAATATAACAGTAATATTTGTAAATGTATTTACGAAAAGTTATTGCAAGTTGTTATTTTACGTGATAACCTAGACAATTATTATCACAGTTTTCATTTGTCTTGTCATGCTGTCAGTCTTTTATATTGCTGTTGGATGACCTGAGGTTTGATTTTGTTAACATTCAACATTGGACTGGAATGGCCACAACACATCTAGAAATGCTGATTAAATAAAAATTTGGAATGGTCTCTTTCATTTTTTTCCGCAGCTGTTTATTGTAATATTATGAAATGCTTGTGATACTAATGTTATCAGAAGAACATAGCCGTTCAGACGTCTGTCAAAGCATGAAAGATGCCGTTTGGATCCAGATGGCGCAGAAACAGCTTCTAACAGCAGGGTCTAACTGGCACGTGCCAGGCAGCCAAACCTTAACCTCATGGTTTAATGTAATAACATTTAGTAAAGAAACTGGTTTAGCTGGCTGTTAATTTCCGTTAAATTATGATTATTCTTCATATCACTAAACAGCAAAAGGGACCTTTTTAGTAGCAAGAACAGAGTTTTGGATTGTGTTATTCTAAAGTCACTTAAACTGTCACTGATAAACATCGCACTAATAATTGCTTCTGTGCCTCTGAGCACCATAAAGTCCAGCTGGTGTCTAATGCTAATCCACTGTTTTACGGGTATGGATGTCATCATTAAACCCAACGTATTGACTGTACCACGCAATGGTGCCTCAGAGTAGCCATTTCACCCATAATTGAAACATCTGATACTCATTTCAAAGCAACAGTTATTAAAGGCAATTACACACCAATTAGTTGTGTAGTTAACACATCTAATAGAGCCAGATGGGGAGTATCAATTTAGGCCTAAATGACAAACCTGCCCTGGATTTTGCTTGGGAGCAATTAGCATTATATTGGAAACTATACTGAAAAAGACAGAGAGAGTCGAGTTGCTCATTTTACATGCATGTAACTGATACCGTGTTTTTGATGTTACCATGCATGTTATGCATGCTTTGATTCAATTTTGCAGACCGTATCAAATTCTACAGACAAAACGGGTGCAGCTTAGGCTGCTGGAAAAAAGAGATGTAACGTAAACATTGATTTTGTAGGTTTTATTTGTGTGAAAGTGTTCTGCCATGCGTGTGTTTGACTGGTAAAACAATAGATCACCACAGGCAGCTGTGTTACCTCCTCTGTTTCCATGGCGACATGGCTGATTGACAGTTGCCCTGACAACTCCATTCAGCCACCACCTGCTAGCTGTCAATCAGACCTGCCATCCTGGGGCTATTGACAGAGCTGTCAGGCTATGTGAGATGTGCCTGTCAAAGCTTCCAAACACTTGTGGTGGCAGGGAAACATCTTTTTCCCCCATTCACACTGTTGTCTCTTTCCATCCCCTCAAACTCAAATTTGGGCAGAGCCTCCTTCTTACATATACTGTCAAATTTATATGCTTGGCACACAGTTTTATTAACAAAGTGAGAAGTTTTTTAACAGAATATATTCACAGCTTTACCAGATTTAGCATATTCAAAATATTCAAAATATTCAAAATATTAAACTACTGTGCATTTATTCTAAAAAAATTATGTTTTGATTCCTTTTTTCCAAACCGCAATCAAGGTACAGTATACAGTTGTTTTATCAGTATCTTTGGATCTTGGGATCGATCATTGCTAATGCAATGCTCTACTAGAAATAGGAACGTATTTTTTCTGCAAATTTGTACCTTTACTGAAGAAAAAATGTTTCCCAATATTGTATTTTTAAAGCATAATCACATTACCAAGAGGGCATATAGCAGATATTGCTTCCATACATCAGATCAATGGACAACCCAAAGTATGTAAATCACCAGACTGGCTATTAATCATTATTCTGAGTTGTTTTGGTTGATTTTGGTCATCATCACCAAAAGCATCAGGGATGATTTAATGACGGTGATATATTCCCGATCTTCTGCTTTCTTTTGCTCTTTCTTTCTGTCATTTCTGCCGTGTAAGTGTCATCAGCCCAGCAGAGCTTTGCTCACACCTGACAGATGACAAGCCACAGCTCAGAGGCTGACGCTGCAATCAAAGTTCTGTCACACCTGTCAATATCCCACTGTCATAGCAACACTTCTTGTGAATGATGATGTGAGAGACAGTGGTGGTGGGATGGGGGCTAACTTTGCATAAACAGACCTTCCAGCTTCAACAGGAACATGGCTTGAGTAATGAAAACTTTATAACAGTGAGTTGAGAAATGTAAATTTTATATGGTTTCCACAATTTAGAATAACTAAGGGAACCCGTGTTCAATGGTACAGTAATACATGTTTTACATAGTAAAAACAGCCAAAATTTTACACTTATTTCTATATTAAAACGTTTAGGCTAATCCTAAGGCATAGTAGTGTAGACATTACACCGTTAATGTGTAAATAGGCAAAAGCTCTGTATACAAATATACAAAAGGACTGTAATGCAGAAATAGCCAATTATTTTGATCCTGCAGCACAATGATGATACAAAAAACAATTTATTAAACCACTACGAATAGCTATCAGCAAGGTGTATACTGTAAATTCACGCAGAATTTTGTTAAAGGGGTCATATGACACGGCTAAAACGAATATTATGGTTTGTTTTAGATGTAATGCAATGTGTATGCAAAACCGCTGTATTTTCCACATACAGTGCATGTTTGTATCTCCTCTTTGCCCCCTCTCTGAAACGCGCTGATTTTTTACAAAGCTCATCGCTCTGAAAAGCGAGGTGTGCTATGATTGGCCAGTTAACCAGTGCGTAGTGATTGGTCGAATACTGCAAGCGTGTGATGGAAATGTAACGCCTCTTACCATATTTGGAACATCAGGTTCCAAAGCAATTGTACTGACAGGTATGCCCACCTTACTTGCGTGTACACTTGGGCGGTCTTAGTCAAATCATACCACGAACTGATGTAGATTTGTGGGGGTGTGGTTACACGAGGCGTTTCAGGCAGGTCTGTGTGAGCGTTGGCTTTTAGATAGAATGCATCTTTTGTTCCGACACTGTCTAATACATGCACGGGCAGCTTATAACACACTAAAGACACAGAAAAACACATATTAGCGCCATATGACCCCTTTAATTTGTCCTCAAGTGGTTATTTGTAAGTGCAAACGCATCAATATTGCATTTTAACTCGCATGATTGGGTCAGTGTGGGAGGAAGGTTTTATTACTGTAAAATCATTTTAAGGAGTTTACAATATCCTGGTCACATTTCAAAGCCTGTCACTGCCTTTAGATTAAAGCTGACGCTGATGTCTGCCTTCTCACATTAATTTAAAAGAGTGTCACAATGGGTTCTGTAATACTTCGAGTCAATGCTAATGATGTCTGCATTTCATGGTCCCTCTGCAGTGGATTATTAATCATTATTTATATTTGTTGTCATATTTGGATAATACCACAACCATCCAAATAGTTTCAACTTTCCCTGTCTGTTTTATTCTTATTCTTTGGATATGTTTGACAAGAAAGCTTTTTTTTATGCCATGCAGAAGTCCAGTGAATGGAAACTCTTGTGCATTTACATGAAGTGCAATCGAAAGAGACAAGGCTCGTCCTTGACAAGTACACCTGTCACAGGGTCAAGTCAGATCACATTGGCATCACTTGGTGCCTTTGTTTGTGTGTTTTTTAATACATTTGTCAGAATCATAACAAGATTGCCAATAAAGCAACACAGATAAAAGTATATCAAATATATTTTACATTTCTTAGGTCTTTGAAGTATTTACATCATTGTACTATGTATTAAATAATCTTTTGTCTTTAAAATAGTTGAGCTAATGCAATAAATAAAGAGTGACATCTCCCTATGAACTCCATGAAAAATGGTTAATAATGACTATATTATTTATTAGAAAATGTTTGAAAACTATTATAAATCATTTTGTTGCCTTAAATGATACAATATTTAAAATCACTCTTCTCAGGTTAGATTAGGCTGTATTTGTATATCTTTTACATTTAATTTTCCAGACATGCATTATAGTACTGTATATATGCACATTTTATCCGATAACTGAATGCTTTTCAGTATTTGATTGATTAAAATACTGTCAAATCAGAAGTCTTCATATGATTTTAAATATTACATTTGAACTATTAAATATTAAAACCAGCAGTCATTTCTAACGATAAGGAATCGTTCACCATAGGAAATAGAGATATTTCCCTACTTTATAAAGTCTTTCTTAGGCATGACAACATATCCTGAAACAAAGCTGATGGACAGAGTTGACACCTCTGTCTCACAGCTCGTGTTATTATTGGAGCATTTTAACAAGAGGGAAGGACTCGCCCTGCCAAGCGCACAGACTGATGTTCACAGCTTTGACAAGATTCTGCACCTCTTTGATGTATGCGAAGATGTACGTGTGTATGTTCACCAACATGTTATCACAGCTGTCATTCATCTGTGCTGAGATGACATACTGAAGGTATGTAACAGCAGTATGAGAGATTGTGTGCATGTGTGCTGTCTAATCAATAAGTAAAAATATATGAATGAGTAAATGAAATGATGTTATAATGTAGCAGTTTTGTAGCATTATTGCCTGTAAAGTTGATTTGTGTCAGGTTCAGACAGATATAAACAGTGCAAGAGGTTTTAGAATGAACATAGATCGAACACATCATGTCATCTCACCTTTATGTGACTTCAAACAACTTTCTTTTCTATGCAAAACACAAAAAAGATATTTTGAAGAATGTCAGTAACCAAACATCACTGGCCCCCATTGACTTCCATTGTTTTAACGCAAAACACTGAGACATGTCTCATCTTTAGTGTTCCACAAGAAGAGTCATATACAGGTTTTGAATGACAGAAGTTTGAATAAATTATCTATTTTTGGGTGAAATATCCATTTAATTATCCTTTTGTGTTCCACAGTCTAAGAGAAAAGTCATAGCGGTTTGGAACATCAGGTGAGTAAATAATTATTTTCTATTTTCATGTAAAATATTACTTTAACAATCTTTGACACTAAGAAGCTAAATCAATTATTGTAAAGAGTATTTTTGCGATATATACATTAAACACAGTAGCACATGGTTGGTATCTGCTCCTCTCTTCTGTAATGCAGATCAGAGCTGGCACTGACGTTGAATGAGAGGTGATCAAACACGATCGTGACAGTCAAAGGGAAAGGCCAGACAAGCAGACAGATGTCTGAGCTGTGATTTTCAAAACATTGCATTTCAACTCCCTCGATGTGTGAATAAAGAGGACAGGAAGTGGCAGTTTGGCGGCTCCAACCAGGAGTGTCACACCGAATCGCGTCCCTTGCCATCTCCGGATGGCTAGCGCAGCCCAGGAGGTCGTTTTTTTCTGGTTTATTACAGCAAAGTTCTGTAGTTTGGTGTGTCCAATGTATACATTCTCAATTGTGTTTAAAGAGATAGTGGAGATAGTTACCCAAAAATAAGAATTTGGTAATCATTTATTCACTCACATGTCTGGAACACAAAATGTATTTTTGCCCGGTATCACAGACAAGGCTTAAGAAAGTTTGAGTTGTCTTAACTGAAATTAACGTGCACTGACTACCTTAAAATATACCATTGCCATTGCTTTGTCTCAAGATACACATTAGTAATGTTTTTTACTGAGGCATTTTTATAAAAGCGAATTAAATATCCTAATTCCACTAAGGCATAGTCCTGGCTTAAGCTAAGCCTTGTCTGTGAAACTGGGCCCTAATGTCTCAGTATTTTTGTCCATACAATGGAAGTCAACGTTTTTTGGTTACCAACATCCTTCAAAATATCTTATTTTGTGTTCTGCAGAAGAAAGACATACAGGTTTGGAATGATATAGATGGGATAGATGAAGGATTTTGTATTTCTTGGTCAACTATGCCTTTAAATTTTTATGAGAAGAGAGGAAAGGGGGGAATTAAACTATACTGGTTGTCTCAGTTTTTATATAACGTCCTACTCTGTACTCTTGAGGGTTGTTTGGAACATTGTTTTGAACAGTCAACCTATATATAAATAAAATATGTGCACTTATACACCAACAGATCTTGTTTAGAGCTCCTTTTCTTGTAAAATATAGCTGGATCAGCCAAAGTGTTCCTCTCAAGGCTTTGACTTGGTCAGCATTTCTCTCTCAGTCTGAAACATTGCTTAAGGTATCACTTAAGGTGTTGGAAAACGAGATCAAACAGATTGATACACAGCTTTTGACATGCTATTTGAGCATGTAGCTGACTATAATTGGTCGTGTCATCATGCATTAAATTAACAATGTATGGTGTAATGCCCTGAAACGGGAGTCTTTTGCAAATCTGTCAGATATCATGCCAAAACACTCTTGACAGCTGTCTGGGGAAATGCTATAGTGAATAGCAATTCAGCTGCACAGAATATTCCCTGTCCAGCTGTTAAATGTTTTGGACTTGAAACAACTTTATGTAGTTTTTTTTCCACATCATGCTGCTTTAGCAATTGATAATCTTTTATCACTTTTAATAATAGCTGTAATATTCCAAAAACACATTTGAAGATAATGCGACATTTTTTTCTTACTAGGCAACAATTTTACCATTTCTTATGAAGAGGAGAAAGATCTTAACCGGGCCCTCGCGCTGAGAAAAACTAATTCGGTGTGGACTGGGTCTCCCGTGTGAGCAGCTGCCTCATTTCTGTCCCAGGAGAACGCCGGAGCTGTCGTAAACTGTCACGTCAACTCACGTCTGGTCACAATGTGAACTGACACAAGTAGCGGGTAAACATGATTTTCAAGAGGCCATGATGGGATAAAGATTGTTTAGTAATCAATTTAATTTAGTTTATTTATGAGTATGTCACACATTAAAATGTATCAAATGTTTACGTTTGAGATGCATCATTTCTTTTCAGGTACTTGGTCACATGGTCTAGTTTTTATAACAATGAACTTATCAGACACGTCAAAAACCGATAATGATGTTACCGCAGCATTTCAGATCAACTGTTTTCACATCAACTATTTTTCGACTGGCACACGTGTCAGAATTCCTGTTCAAACTTGTCTGATCAGGTTGAAGCTTATTGCACTGTCAAACGTAGCTTTCTTCTCATTAGTCTGGGCCCCATCCCATCAGAGCATGCACTCAAATTAGATTGACATCCAAACTGTTCAGATATACAAAGCAATTTAGACGATATTCATTAGAGCGATGACAGGCTGATGGGACTCTGACAGGGAGCACTTCTCTCATTTTATTACCACTGAGGCGTGATTGTACCAAAGGAACAAAGACGACAACAATGTAAGTATCTTCTTGAGAGCAGCGTTTTTGACCAAGGCTAGGTGTTTGAGCTTGTTTGGAAAGGTAAGAGTTAAAAGATCTGGCAAAATGATGATATTTACCATCCAACTCTCACTGGTCAGAAAAAATGCACTCTAGGGGAAAAGCTTAGTATTTTCTGACCTGTTCATTTGAGGACTAATTGCATTTACATGCATGTACATTTACATACATGTAAGACAATTCAAACAGCAGGGTTAAATGTTTTTAAAATGATGTAATATGAAGTAAAATCATTTAAATGTGTAATGCACAAGACACACAATCAGGCTTGAATATGTATGACTTGAGACTTGAGGTCTTTATTTTTTGTTCTCATTTTCTATTAAAAAAAAAAAGAGATTACTATAATAGAACCTATTTCCTTTTCTACATTATAGACGACATGCCTAGTTTAATATATTAACATTCCACAAAAAACATGTAAATAAAAGTTTTCAAACATGTCTGTTTAAACAGTTTGATTAACAAATCTGACTAGAATGAAAATGAACAAATATTTGGAAAAAAAAATGCATCTGTAAAAAAGCAAGTCTGTAATTTTAATCTGTAAATTTAGTCTTATATAACACTTTATATACAGTTTAGTTATACATCTTTAAATAAACCCAATTCTATATTTACAAACCAACTAAGTAATAGAGCAGGCAAAACAGGAGAAACAGAAGCGAGTTTTGGGGGAGTTTTTGTTTCACACTAGTTCATCTATGTACAAATGTAAATTTTTTAAGGATCAGAATAGCTCATCATGAACATTCAAGAATGTTCTCATTTTAAGACATACGCTTCGTATTATTATAGATTTTTTTCTAATAAGTAAACCTTAACTCTGAACAGATATATTATTATGAAAACACAAATGACCACAAAGCCTAGCCTATATGTATGGCCAATTATATATATTAATGCAACCAAACGTAACTGTGTATGAATTGTTAGATTATGATTTTATTTTGGTTTAAATGTGTGTTTTTTTAAGATAGCACTAGTTTTACACTGGCTGTGGTTTCTCCTGGTTTACTTTAGCAGTTGATAAAACAGAAAGCACAGGAGGGCTTTTGGAATACATCATAACCTTCCTGTTGAGATCTTTAGCGGTAAGTTTGGCCAAGTCTTTCATTTTAAACCCAAGGTGTGACTCGAGGTGACAGATGTATGTGGAGCGAGCTTGGAACTGAGTAGCACATTCACTACAGAAGAAAACTGGGTGGCCAGAGTCAATGTTCTTTATAAACTTTGTCCTGCCTGTTCGTCTCAGCTGATATTTTACATTGGCCAGCCAGTGGCTGATGGTTGTCATGGAGAGACCTGTTATATGTGATATGACGATCCTTTCCTGGGAACTCAAGTCTGATATCACATACTTTCCATCAGCTGTCTGCCGGAGGCAAGAAGTGAACTGAGCCTGCAAAATCAGTAAGTGTTGGGGTTTCCAGTGTGACTGTCTACCTTTACGTTTGTGCATCATGGTCATATCCTCTGCCTCATCTGACGTATGTGAACCCTCAATTTCCGACTGCTCTGTCCTACATAAAAGTGTTGGGGGCTTCGAAACGTGAGAGTCTGATAGATTCCGCAGCATGACGGATATGTCTGACAGGGCGTTTTCACATAAAGGACCAACTGGTGTGACTATGTTGGAACCGGTGGTTCTGCTCACAGATGTACTGGACAGGGAGGAACTCAATGCTTTGCCTGGTAAGGAGGCAACTCGGAGACATTGTTCACTTTTGCCTTTGGACAAGTCTATTGGTTGGTCTCTGTAATTTTCATGACAGTCGGAATGTAACTGGCTAAGTTTTGAGTGTCCAGATGGACCAGCGAGTGCAGCTTTTTCTGCCATGCTGTTGCTCATCCTGAGAAGCATACTCATAGGGTCCTGGACAGGCCTCACTGGTTTGGCAGCTTTACCCAAATGAAGGTTCATAACAGACTGAAGGGCACTTAGAGGATTAACAGAAGGTTGTCTTGGCTCAGAGCGGTCAGTTAACAAAGCAGACTCATCATAATGATCTGACACAGAGGTTGAAGGATTTCTAAAGTCTTGTGAGTGCTCCTGAATACCCTTCTTATCGGTGTTATCATCAGCTACACGTGTAACCATTTTATCAAGACTTTGAGACCTCGATGCTTGTATTTTTCCTTTTACATTTGAAGCAGGGGCTGTGAGCAGCTGCCGATGTGGGGATCCCTGACCCTTCATGCGTTTAAATTGTTGCCCTGCTTCAGAACCCTTTTCTGTTATTTTCGTTTCTAATTCATCCACTGCATGGAGATTAAGTGCAGTTGTGAGAGCACTTGGTGGAGTACTTGGAGGAATCACTGGACTTTTGTCTAAGGACTGGACCTCCCGGCCAATAGCTGATTGTTGTAAACTGGACATAGCGCTCGAGTTGTGCGTAGCAGGTTTTAGGTGGTTTTGTAACTGATAAGCTGCGTGAATGCTCTGGTAACCCCCCCAACTCGGGGCACCCCTCTGTGCTTTGTTAATGGCTGATGCGACTGTATTCTCCAGCGATTTGAGAATATCCAACTCCATTTTGGGACTCCCTTTAAGATCTTCCTCAGTAAGGTAATCACATTTTGAAAATATTCCCCGTCTCTCCTCAGAATCATTAAGACTTGCAGACCCATTTCGATCATCGTCTTTTGGAGATTTGATTTCCTGCATCTTATTCTTGCTGACCCCGTTTGGTGGAGATGGGAAAGATGACTCTATGATTCCTGTGGCTGAGAGAGAAGAATAACTTTGTGTGCCTAACTGAGTCTTGTCACAGTTACTTTTGGGGTGAGGAGGCAACGCTGCTTGTTTTGTAAAGGGCTTGTCTGCCTTTGCTGATGATTGGGTGGCTTTAACAAAGTGACCAGTCAACATCATGTGAGCACTCAACTGCTCCAAAGAGTCATGTGAAATTCCACACTCCATACATCTGATGTTCTGAGACTTTAACTGCAGCCCATGGCTAGTGCTCTTTTGATCTTTTGAGTCATCTTTGTTAATGAAAGAGTGTTCTGAAAACATCTGAAAAACATCACTGGCCTGCCCTCCATTGCGACTTTGTGGCTCTGTGGTATGCAGAGATTTAGCAATATCCAACTCCACCGGGACCCTCTTTCTAAAGGAAGAGACAACTTTAGCAGCAAGTGCTGTTCTTGGCTCTCTCAGGGGTACTTTCTGGTAATGCTTAGTCTTTATCATGTGCACGCTAAGATCTTGCAATGATTCAAAAGAGTGCCCACAGTACATGCAGCGTAGAACTTTCTGGACATCTTCCTTTCCCTCCATTTCCAAAAGAGAGCGCTTGCGTGGCTTGGACCAGGACTTGCTGCCTTTGCTGGCACTTTCATGGTTGTCATCACGGTAGTGGTCAGTTTTGTTCATGTGAACTGTGAGTTCAAGCAGAGTGTCATATGCTGCGCTACAGCTTTTGCAGTGGAACTTGCTAGCACCAGTAAAGATGGATCCATAGAGTTTAGTGCTTTGGCGGTACAGCTGGACAGTGGAGAAAAGACTTGGTTCAAGTGCAATAGGTTGTTTCTGAGACACCTGTTGGAGTGTCTTTGCGACAGCAGACTGATGCCAATCGTAGCTGCGCCCAGGGCTGCTATTGTTACTGCTACTACCACTGCTATTAGCAGGCTGTTCTTCTGAATACAGCTGAGATGAATTCAAGCTCAAAAAGGACCAGTAAGGATTATTAAGGAAGCTTTTGTAAATGGCCTTCATCTGCTCCAGGCTGTCTGAACTACATACAGAGTCTTCAGACCCATCTTTTAGAAAGTCTCTTGTGGCCTCATCCTTATTTTTAATTGAAGTGCTCTCAACATCTGATGTGGGTTCGCTAGACTCACTTATGTGAGATTCACTGTCAACATCATGTCCTGAAAGCTCAGCAGTTGAGTCTTGTTCAGCCACTGGATTTTTTAATTCATCTTGTAAGTTATTTGTCCCTTTTGGTTTCTTCTCGGTTGCTGGGCCATCACTTCCGATGTCATCAGTCGGTATGGTGGTCTCCTTTACATCTTCTGAATCATAAGCTAAAGAGAGAAAAGAGAGAAATAAATCAAACATAAGCAGCAGAATCAATCGCTTCACCTGATACCCCTTTCTTTTATTTAGTTAGCTTACTTGTGTAATACCTTGGTGTATTTCTGATCAAATAAAGCACCACAATTCAGGAATTAACATTTAAAAAAGACTAGTCTAGTCAGGTAAAAATCAATGTTTTTTTTTTGTTTGGTAGTTTGATGTAATCAGGCAATTCACAAGGTTGCACCTGCCACAATTTGGCACAACTCTTCAAACACCCGCATTTCAACACACCTGTGCACATATGAAGAGACAAACACATAGAAGAAAAAAGTAGACAGATAGATTGAGAGGTTAAGGGGAATGACAAAAGATGGCGGCACGTAAGCCACCTGTCACTTTGAATCCCACCTGACGACTGTTCACCTTGGACAGGTGACGTGTTGTGAGAAAGGTGTCTGGTCGAGCACCTTCATATGACAGATCCAAGAGGACACGGTCGCCCTTCTCCCTGCCAGCTGCCCTCACACCCTCAAAAGAGCCCATCCACCACCATCCTCTAGGACTGACGATCCCGTCTCCTGACAGCATGTCCCCTGCTAGTTTGACACTGTCACTCCGACTCCGTAAGTGGAACAAATGTCCTCTTGAAAGCCATACCAACCCCCCCCTTTGTGTTCTACACTGTTGTTTGTCTATGTATTTGTGACTACGTTGCTCATGTCAAAAGTAAAATATTTGACGTGTTGAATTTAACCAAAGAAAAAACAGCAGGCCTTGAATTACTAACGAACATGGCTGATGCATGTGTGATCAAGTGCATCCTTGCACACTAACGTTCCCTCCCCATCTCTTTCTCCGTTGTACAAGATTTACCACATTCTTGACAAGGAGTGTTAAAGCACAAATAGCTCTCATTTCAAATGATAATACACAATCTCACACGCCTGCGCTTCTCTCATTTAACCTCTCACTGGCTGTCAGCCAGGCGGCCCGCAGGATGGGGGGCTCTAAAGGATAACTGGCAGGTGGAGGCCAGTCTTATCCCCTCTGTAGATTTGGGTTGTCACTAGGTATCCATTACTTGCCAATCTCCTCTGATCGTGCCCGACAGCCTTGATCAAAAGATGTCATTTGAACGGCCTGATTTGGCATGAACTCCAAAGCAGCTCGAAAAGAGGGTGAACCAGGTGTAACTACAATGACATGATCATTTCCTGCCCTCTCATATCCCAGAGCCAATTATGGTGACACACTGAGGGTCCGCAATGGCAAATTGACTTTTTTTTGGAAGATGAGAACTTCAACTTTTTGAATTTGAAACCAGGCAAGATCTAAACAAAAAAACTGCAAACCCTAAGGACAAATGAAAGAACTGATTTCATCTATATACTCAATTTTAGTTTGCAACATCAGCATGCATGCATACATTATATAAAGCGAGGAGGAGGGGAGGTTTCAAAGACATGCACCCCAAGAAGAGAACATAAACTGTGTATACAAACCCAGTCCCACCAAATTTGAACACAATCTTTAACCTTGAAAGATTCATAATCCATCTCAGGAGGCAACTACCATAACCAATTATTCTTAAAGGCTTGATTGACAGCCAGGATGATTTATTAAACTAATAAAATGTGATGTGTGCAATGAGCTCTGGCAGAACAAAAAGCCAGGAAACAAGGTAGTGACACTCACCTTGCTTGATTTATCTAACCGTTTTATATGTCTCCATATGACCAGTCATTAACCCCTTCGCTTTGCAGACAGAATCCGCACAGATCACATTTAAATCTGAGCATCATGTGCAGAGCCATACATAGTAATTCTACTGGTTTAATGTGCATGCATAATTGATTAATATAAGACAGCAAAGAGGTTAGACATGATCGCACATTAGATACGTATTTGTGAATCTGCATCCCAACTGCTTTATATTTTACACAACAAAAGTATGTACAAAAATTGTATAGACAATGTAACTCAGCATTGATCAGTGGTCAGTTATTTTAAAGTTAATCCATTGAAGCCATCAGAAAATCTTGTTACAGTAACTTTACAGCAATATGACATGCATTTGGATAAGTGGTGTTAAATTCCTTTCTGTAAATATTGTAGTTTTCATCCTCAGAGCTCACATGATTCACTCAAAACCTCATAGTGAGACACAGATTGAGGATAACTGTGAGAATTGTTCTTGCTTGAGGCCATGCTAATATATTACACAGAAGGCTTTGATCAAAATATAGCACATCTCCAGTGTTAAGGCAGCATGTCGAGATAGAGGGAGCACTGTCTGGTGCCAAAAATAGCTTATTCTTCCCTGCAAATGAAGCGTACAAAACGTGAAGCTTAGAAAATCTAAATGACCAATCTTAAAAAACATCATTATGCTGAAAATGTTCTCCCGGGTGTCCTCCCCTCTTTTAAATGTGTCTCTTTCTCTGATGGGGAAACACAAAACTGACCATTTACAGTAAATGCAGGAGGGCAAACAGTCTCTGACTGGAATTCCACCGACCAAAGACATCCTTTCAGGGTAGATATCTCTCTAATTATCGCTCTCAGTGCCTTTGATTCCCCCCACCCTTAACAACAGTGTGTCTGATGTGCCTCAGCTGCCAAGAGTGATTGGCAACAATTCTATGTGCATCTAAGCCAGCAGCTGCCGAGATGATGGCTCGGCATCAAAGAACTCAGTTAGATGGATGGTACTCATAATTCTACTCTGCAGGGAAAAGGTGGGGAGATTGGGGGGCAAAAACCAACATCAGAAAAAAATCTGTCACCCCCACCATTGTGCAAGCAAGGCTTTGTCCCCGAGTTACCCCTTCTAATAAGCTTCAAATAACTAGCAATTGAGTTCACAGAGAAAACTAGAAGGGTTAATAGCGGGTGCAATACCGAACTCCCAAACGTATCCGGAAATGACCACCCAGTGGACAGCTGGTGTCTCGTAACAACAAAATGCTATCCATCATAGAGAGGACATCTAAGACCATGTGCTCTGTCTATGCCTCTCTAACTCTCAGGTTACAGGCTTACACAGCCGTCCAAATAATATTCACTGTGATAAATGGTCCACTAAGCCGCCTACCTCTCATTAATCTCTTTCTTTAAAGGAGCATCCATCACGACGTACGGCTAGTGCTGTGGGAGAGAAAGCTAGAGTTCATTTACAGGCCAGCTGAACTTGAGTGATGCGTGTCATTTTAAGTTCGAACAGGAATGTGCCAACGTGAACGTGTACAAATATCTGCATACCCCACACACGAAGATAGAGAAACAAATCTGATGAACGACTGATTGACTGATCGATTTAAAAATGTGGTTTGCAAGGAGAAAAATGGTGCTCAATTTGCACATTTTAAAACAAGACTGCTCACTACAATAAAAAAAATTGTGTGTTAACTTAAATTAGAGCACATTTGCCATTTCGCCCGCTCAACATGTAATGTGTATCAATCTGTCATCGGCTGAGGTCTCTACCCAAACAGGGCTTTCATTGACTTAATGGCTTAACAGCTTAACTCAGCAGCGTGACACTTTATTGAATTCTCGCACCTATGTCATTTTCCTTTAATTTAATAGCAGTAGGTGGCACCACCCCTGTTTCCTTTTTAAACATCTGAACTGCATCTCTATCCAACTTTCTCTCCAGCTTTTTCAGTCTAATTCTGAACAACATTTCTCCTCTTTCTTTCCTCCCTCTGCGTCTCGGAAAGCCTGTGTGATAGATGACATGTGTCAGGATGCCAGAAGTAAAGGGTGGCAGTGTGATTAACGGCTCTGTTGAAAGGGTAATTGACGGTTTGGCATTGTGCTGATCTTCTCCACCAGGGTTTGGTTTCTAGACCCCTGAGAACTAGACTGACTCATTTTTCTAAAACGGACCGCAAGCTAAAAGCCACCTCCCATGAGAAAAGAGATGGATTCTCATCTTCTTAACAGAAGATTGATGTCTTCATTGTTAACCCACCAAAGTAGCATTCATACAAGTTTACAACCGCGACAGAGTGCTAGTTCATATTAAAGTTTGGATATACGCCGTATCTACAAATTATGTCAGTTTTAACGTTTGGCCCGTGGTGATCCAATTTAGTAAAAAATATATATAAAAAAGAAAAGCAATAATGAACACATTAAAAGATCAAACACAAAAGGAACTAGCTGATGCTTTAGAATGTTAAAGCATTAAAATCACACAATCTATGTGCATGTCTGAAATGTTTACGCAAGCAATGTGTAAGACGAGATAGTTGAATTTTTTCATAGATGGATAAGCCGCTGAGTAAATCAATGGGGGTGCAGCAGTTTCGAAGCTGTTGCCAGTGATTACAGGCATGCCTGGCTACAGAGGTATGTTGACAATAGTTGGGATTAGGGAACGGCGGGCCTCTATGGTTTCCTGTCCTTTCATCGCTGCCACCATCAAACCCGTCTCCTGCGTCACATTCAGGCATGACTGATGGCTGCTTGTCTGGATGACCTGCCTTACACCTTAGATCTGACAGCGACTGATTTTACCCCAGAAAGAGACAATGGAGAGCCTGGAAATGTGCCCAAACGTGGCGTGGGAGCTGTTCCCAAAAATCTTTGTGCCAGGATGGCTCTTGGGACTTGTGGAGACATGTTCAATTAAGTCACATTACCAACCCACACACAGAGACACTGATCTAACTAACAGAAAACAGCACTCAAAATAGATTTGATGTCTAATTTGTCATTCTAAATATGGCTCAAAGCCTTACAGACAGATGAAAATGTCCATTTCTTTAGAAAGCTGTACGTGGTTCCACATGTTTTTGGATCATCTAGATTCCAGACAGGTGGCAAAACCTTATTTGTCACATAAAGGTGCTAAATTGGGTTAAGGCAATAGTAAAGGCCAGCAGGAGTGGCTAATATCAACTTGATTACATCAAGGAGGCTGAAACCTAATATGACTTGGTGACAGCGGCATAGCCTGTCATCTCCCATCATTACACCTGTCAGGAATCCATCAAATTTAACTAATTAGGTGAGCTCAAATTAACCGCAGCAAAACGTTTCTTTTTAAAGAGCGCTGTGAACCTTCAGGACAAAAACGAAGTGGGAGAAAGAATTTAATGTCAAAAACTCTCTCTTCTGTAATCTCTTATTATTATTGGTAATGATAAATAATGTTGTGAATGACTCCATTTACTGCAACAGTATCAAAAATAACTTACTAGATCACACTAGAAAGTGTCTTTGTATAAAAGAGCTCGGTATGGACCCACATCACAAAATTCGTACCTGTACACTATAAACTCCTACTTGTAAACCATACAGTCACCACTTTGCAGAACATTCATGAGTGTCGTTTGGTGGAGCATACTGATGAAATAAAAGCCTGGGCAAGCTTATGGGAAAAAGAAGGAGAGCACTCACATGGTCTTGCTCTGATTGACCATTAAAGCCTTTGATGGATGAGGCTGTCACAAGGATAACAATTAAATCCAACATGAGACAAAGCTGTTCTGACAGGCTAGTCTAACAGAGCAAGCCATACCCCTCCATTAAACTCCACATCATCTCTGTCTCAAAAGCACACATACACAAACAGTGAAGGCTATATAATAATGGCTTTGTATCTCTCTTACAAAGAGCTCTGCTATAAATATAAAATGCCCCAGAACTCCACCTCTTTGTAAATAATAGGCTATTAAGCAGGCAGATAACGTTATACTTTTTAGAGGCGGTTTCAGAGGTTTTCCACCTCTTTAGAGAAGTTACAGAAGTCTAAATGTGTTTATATTAGGGAAAAGTAGTATGGGAGGACCTAAGAATAAAGCTAGAAGCAAATAAAGCCTATTAAACAGATTTTTAAGATGACAGATTAAAACGTAAACAACGTAACGTAACTAGCGTAAATTAAATGTTATATTACAGCTTCGAATTTCAGAGTGAAATGTAGCAACACAACAGGAAACAAAGAAAATCTGAAGATCACGAAGCACAAATATTAAAAAAAAAAAAAAAAACAGGTAAGCTGCTCGGATGTTATAAACTTACCTGCCGCGCGCTTCGGCGCCTGCTGTTTTCTTCTCGGCATACTTGCGCGCAGATAAGCGTCTGTATACGTGAACCTGCTATACTATATTTGACTATATACGTAAGCTCCCAATCAGCAGTGTCACCTTTCAGGAACAGTACAGCGCATTCACAAAAGCTACGCCACTTCGCATTCGGCATATGAGAAAGCCCAGGTGCTCCGTCTTCAGCGGTATTCTTTGTTTAAAGCCCATGAGCCGGAGTGATGATGAGAACTGCGCGGCAGGACAGTAAACGCCTAGTCGCGCGCTCACTACGACTTTGTCACGTCACTCAAAAGTGCGCGGTTACTGATTCTGCCCGAACGCAAAAAGTAGGGGGCGTCTCGCAAGACGCGTTCTTGCGTGCAAGAAGAGACAGACCGAGCAGAGCAACTGAATGTAATATTACGCACATGTGGTTTAAGACGAATTTTGAAAGGTTGCGTTTTTAACTTGATACCCGTTTAACAAACGCACGCCTTAAAGTGACTGGGAGCAAAAACAGAAACCTTGAACGCTTCAGCCTGACGCATGTGTATAATTTAATATGTGTAGTATTGAAAGTAGCGCAGAGTAAATGCAACGAGCTCTGTAAACCAGTCAACATTAAAACGTTCCTAGCATTAAGTTATGAGAAATAGCCAGCATGTCATTTAAAGGGCAAACAAACGAGTACCTGAACTTTCTTGGTTTTACGGTGGAAAATTTACTGTTACCTTGTTGAATTGTCCGGAGTGCAAATCGACTTGTATCTATCGATCAGTAACAGTTTTCGTTTCCTCTTCACACGTAGATTACGGACAGGAAGTTCTGTAGTTAGCAAGCTTAATCGACCACGGTCATTTATCTTAACACAATCAAACGTCTGCTCTGCTACCCGTGTGCCTGAAAGATCAATTAACATTAAAAATCAAGTCTACCAGAACGTCCACTAGCACTAACCAGTAACCTGTGCACCTGCAGTAGACAAACACCTGGCTTCATAACGCTAAGGAATTATGAATTCATATCTACATAATCATATCAGAACAATACTGATCATACTAATAGTTTGAAAAACGTATAATTATTATTAACTAAAATTTAGCCTATCATTAATAGACATTAAAATCTTGTAGCATTGCAGTATATTAATAGGCCTATGTCCATTGACATGACCAATGTAAGATAGAACTGTCTTAATAAAAGTGTTTAAAACTGTTACCAAAATTCTGATTCTAAATTGTTAAAAGTTAAACTATTGTCTCTACAGCTTTTAATATTCTGATAGGAATTTAATTATAATATTGTATGTACAGTTTGAAATCAATTCATTGCATTTTTGCAAACGCATTTTATTCTCAGGGAATTGTTGTTGTTTTATCTCAGCTAGGTTAAAATGACTTGGCAATTCTCCAGCAGCTCTGTATTCCTTTGTTTCCTACTGTCCAATTCTAAGAAAACCAATAAAAGAACAATTTGTGTTGCAAGGTTCTCTCCAGTGATGTTTCCTGCAAACCGTCTCTCAAGTAATCAGAACTGTGTGGCCAAAACAAGCACTTTCTTTTACGAATCAGCACTGTCTGTGGATGTCTTTTTAAGTACTGTAAAGTCATTCAGATGTGGGGTCAGACTTCAGACCGTGCCATTAAAACTCAGGCAAAGACATAGTGCTCTCATTTAACTGCTCGGCTGCATCATATATCATCCCTGCTGCCACAGAGCTGCATTAGAGAGGATCTTTGATTTTTACTTTTAGAGCAACATAAATCAAATGCAAGCCAAGGTCTGCTCGTGACATCCTTGCATTGGTCCTTACTGAATGGAAAGAAGAGAGGTTGTTGACTGAGGTCAAGACCAAATGGAAAATGTACAGTATGGTTGTAAAGAAACAACAAAAACAAATATTTATGGAAACGCCTTTGTCCATTCGAACATGAATGTTAATGACTTCAATTTTATGAAAGATTTTGCCAGATATTTTATTTATTTTTGCTTTTTTTTGCTCAAATCATCCTTTTAGCACTTTACATACACAAGGCAATAACATGGTATATTGTATTATTGTGCTCCTGCAAGCATCAATTCAAAGCTATTCGGATGTCTGTCTCATTCGTGCGGTTGCACAATGTCAAGGCAACACATTAAGGAGGCAACTGTCTTATTACCCAGACCTCCTTGGTCTTCCCCACCTCAGAGTAAGCATGTCAACCAGCATCTGAAACTAGATGGGACATCTGCCAGCAGGACACCCACCCGCCCTACAGCTCACAGGAGGGTGTATATGAGCCACATGTCCATCAGTCCTGTTGTGAAGGTTTCATTTCATCTCCTCCTGCCTCTCTCTCTCTGCCACTGTTTTGAGAGGTCCTGTCCTCCGCTTTGATCTATGATGAACAGATGACCTTTTTCCCAAGTCAGGTGTCTGGTTTTGTAACATCATGTTCTAACAGTGTGTCAAAACAGCACGGCTCACCTTCTCCGACTCGCATTATTTGTCTCCGATAGACTCGCAAATCTGTTTTGAAAAGATCTATGGTGAAGTGAATGTGTTAGGAATGTTACTGGGAGTATTACCAAAAAAAACAGAGGTTAAGAGACTATGATGCTGATTCAAACATACTGGAGAAAGTATTTTTAGCAATTAATTCTGACCCTGTATTGATCAGGCTGAGAGATTACAAGTCTTACCCTCTAGAAAGTGTTGAGCGTTACTTAATCAATGACACAATCAGGGTGTTTGTTCTTAACTCGGCAATAATTCAGTGAAGCTGCAGTGAGCAATAAAATGAAATCCATATTACTCTCTTACATCAGTACAAAACCTTTGTGTTTCTTTACTAAATATTAGGAAACTTTGTGTAGATTATGTGTGTTGAATTATGTTAAACTGCATGGGGCAATAGTTGTCACAAGGGCTTTATCTTTATAGTTTTGAGTCAAAAGACAAATTGTAGAAATGAAAAATAGAAGTAGGTTTCAAATAGTTCAAAGATTAAATCTTATTATTTTCTGTAAATTCTATAGGAATGTCTATTCTATATGTACATTAAAGCAAGAAAAAAGTTAGATATGATTTTTTTCTAAATGTCTGGCCAGGACAGATTTGCTATAGAAGTGCTATGTTTTTTATTATTTTTCTTTTTACTAATATTAATAATAATATTGTTATTTTTAATTACCTTTACATAATTAAAGCTATTATTATTTTTATTTTATATTATTATTACTTTTTAGAGAATTTCTTAGAATTTGACATTTAACCAAGGTTTGATATTAAAAACTTTTGCAGTTTTTTAGGTTCCGGTTTACATTTTTTTCTATTTCTCTGCCATTAAATAACAAGAGAAAGTGTGACAATCTGCCCCCTATATCTAGAACAGAGTTGCAATACTACTCATAGAGGCAGACTTAAAATAAACCCTTCCCTGTTAAAAATTAATTGTAATAGAAAGTATGAGAACTAGCCCCGCTCTCGCCTATCTCAAGACATTTCACGTGTGCAGTTATCACAGAGAAATATTCTATTAAAATGACCACAGCATTCACATTTCTACTAATCCACATTCATAAGTTCCACTCTCAGCTTCCTCTCTGTGACAGCAGAGACATGGTCATGGGCAATTCTGAATAGATAATTAAGTCTTGATCTTAAAATATAAATGTACAGATGGGGCTTATGGCAAAAATGGAAATTTTTCACCTTTAACCACTATTAGTTTGACAGTGACGCAAGTCGCCCCTCAGTGAGAGAGTACAGTGGGCCAAGTTCAGTCAGGTGAGGGGTGACAGGGCCGTATGGCGGATCTCCTGTCAGTGACAGGCTGTCATTTGGAGATGTGTGCCATGTGGCTGTCTCTCAGCCTGTCTATGGGCTGAAGGATGACCCTCCTGCTCACTGGGGCTTCACCGGCCATGCCATTCCTGTCTCTCAGCTTACACGTCTGACAGAAGACATGACATCTGGGACACATCGACTCCATCTTCAGGTAGGCCTGTCCTGCGTTTCTTGCGATAGTTCAGGAAGGGTGAGAAAATGAGAGAGAAAGTGTACATGTGTAAGTATAGAAGAGGTGTGACATACAGTCAGAATTGGATTGTATAAAAGGTGTATTGGCTTTCAAGTCCAGAGCTCAAGGTTGCGTGCGCCGTCGAGGTGAAAGGTGTGCTTAATGAGATTTGGAGGATGTTTTCAGCTAAATCCATCATTGTCGACATAAATGCATTTCTGTAATTAATTGTCCTTACTGATGGAGTAATCTAACTTGATTTGTGGCTGTTTGGAGGAGGACAAAGTGTCTATCAATTCTCCAATAATAAACAAATACATCATAAACATTGTTTTTAAAAACTGTGTGAGGAAAAAACAAAGAAATTAAAAAGCGTTGCCAAGGACATGTGAGGACTGAGGCAAAGCACACAAGCATAAATCAGATGACCAAGGATAACAAAAACCAAAACACAACAGCAAATATAACATATTATAACATCTCCAAACATATCAACCCACCTAGCTCCTCGAGAACCTCCTGTGAGCATTCAGACCTGCTGTATCTCAGGCTGGTATGACAGCTGTACACCCTCAGACCGGAAAGCCCTTCAGTGGGCAGTCACAATTGCCCAGCGCATCACTGAACTCGGCCATTGCAGACAGCCATTGATGCCCGTCAATAGCTCTCCAGATCATCAGGGATTCCATCCGCCCCAGCTACAGTCTGTTTTCTTCGCTGCCACCTGCAATCTAGAACAGACACAAACAGTATATAAAGAGCCCAAAGACTCAGGAACAATTTCTTCCTTTGAGCTGTTGCATAAGCTAAACTCTGGTCTCTTTGCTATTATCTAAATGGCCCCTGTAAAAAGACAATATATAGTTAACAAATTAGGCCTATATTGCAAAACTACTTTATATCATGTAATAAAAGGAAATTTTATGCCCACTGATTCTGTACTATATTATTAACAAGCAATCTAGCTGGTTTATTATGCATTACAATGACACGGCTGTATCTCAAGATACGGTTATACTATATTATTTTCTTCCAACCTTACCCAAAATGAAAATGTTCATGATGTTTTATAAAATGTTAATGCCAAGGCACTGTCACATCACGCACTGGAGCGTAACAGAAATATATACTACACTGTTTGAACATACGTCTAAATAAAATAAATATAAATCATATACTATATGTGGTAGATTGAACATTAAAGAAGTGAATTATTAATCATCATGAAAGAAATTAATGCAGAGTGATATAGTCAAACAGGCTGTCTTTTTTTTAGATGTAAGCACATTGTCCTCCCCTGCTGCAATATCAGAGTGTTGCTGGACATATTTGCATGCTCAGCGCTGTGTGTCTGCAGTAATTCATCATTGGTCTCTGAGGTATTGAAAGCATCAGCATCCGTCAGCAAGCTTATGTCAATGGCTCTGTTTTTTAAAGAACAAAAGAATTATTTCTCATCAGTAGAGCGCTTGTTTTTAAATAGCCTGTGTTAGGTGTCTCCAAAAATATCCACAGCTGCAGTGGAGAGAGACACAACTAATGGCCTATAAAATAACAATATTGACAAGTTAATTAGGAAAATAAACAATGATGAAATTGTGAAATGGTGGTATGAGACTATACAGCCTAAGCTATGTGCAGCAATGATGTGCAATGAAACTTCTCTAGATACCATACTACTCATATATTCTATAAAATGAATGTATATAAATTACAGTATATATATATATACCGACATGGTAAATATCAAAGAGTTGCAGATTTACAGTGCACACAACTAAACTAATATCGATGCTCTACAATTATACATTGATGCACGTATGCTGTCACGGTCCTGCCTTCTTGGTTCTGTATTTCTAGTCGGGTGGCAGGATCGGGACGGAGCCCTTAGGTTTTATGTGTATTGTATTCCTGTACGTGTCCCGTGTGCCTTGTAGCTAGTACCTTGTGCTTGTGAGTATTTACCTTGTCTTGTTGGCTTTTGGCTTTCCTTCCCCTGTTCCTGGACGTTGTGTCGAGTTTGGTTTAGTTTTGTTTTGCCCCACCGAGGGAAGTGTTTTGTTTCTAGTTTGTATTTTAGTTCGTTCCTGTTGTTGACACCCCCTCGTGGGTATTTCCTTTGTTTGTTTGTTGTAAAAAATAAAATATTTCTGTTAACCCCTTCACCACCGCCTCCCTGCACTTGGGTTCTTCCTTGCCGATTCGTGACATATACAGCCACTTTTTCAAAATGAAACGAAAAAGGACACAAAAAGACCATGTCTGCTCTAAAACCCAAATAATAATCAACATCATAATTATAATACTTTAAAAGATAAACATTAATGTCATATGTCAATGTCCACTGATTCTACTGTATCATGTACTGCACACATGCTGTTTGGTCACTGAAAAACATGACAGGAAAAGTCTTATCAGTTCAAAAATGATGGAATTATGTAGCACTACATACAATCACATTCTTAAAATGTAGAGTGTCGCAAATAAGGGGCAAAACAAAGCTGTTACCCAAGTGTCACCGTGCGTAAAAGCGTTCTCTGTCTGTCCCTCTCCGCTCTAAACAGCCCCCTATCCTCCAGATCAGATCGCATTGCTCAAGATGTGTTTATTTCTGCTGCGCTGTCTTGTTTGCGACGTGGCTCCATCAGTACACAGTCATGTCTTGCATTTGCAACGGAGGAACGTGGATATAGCAGACGAGCGCGTCTGTCAGTGAGAATGACACGCGTGCCACTTTGCTGCACGACTGACGGCGGGATGCGCACCAGTGTCACATCCCTGTAGCCTAGAGCGGAGTGTGATCACGTCCGTCAGAAAGAGGGAAATGACGGCGACGGGGATGTGAGGAGTGAGGGAGCAAGTGAATGACTGAAGTCATGACTTTTCTCGCTACTCATTCTCACAATCTCCAGCTGCCACATCAAACGCCGCCCTCCCTCTGCGCGTCTCCAGCACTTTATCCCATCCATTAGATTTAAGCATCCCGACGGGTCACATGTACCCCAGATGCGGGTGATGTCGGGCCGCCAAGATCGATTTGGTGAACAAAAGAACTTTCAAGATGTGTAATAGAATAAATAAGACCACAACTCGCTTGCCTTAGTTGTATGCGTAAATGTTCATTGTGTAAATTACGGAGTATGTTTTTCCAAATCTAATAGCTATAATGTGGTGGTTTCATGGGGAATTGACCTTATCACATGGTAGGCCTATACTTAAAACGGGACTATATAATGTTCAGAGGCATGTACTGGTATTACAATACATATCTATAAGTAATATTGTGGTAATTGGTTGTTTATGAAAACAAAACAACAACAAAAATACTTCATGTAAATATCTAATATTTCTGGTTATAAATAAAATTTGTAATATTATTAATATAAATAACATCTAAAATGTGCAATATGGTTCTTACAATGTAAAGCATAGCTAAGTAGATGTTCACTCCTGTGTAGACATTTATTTTCAAATATTCTCAAATTGCGTCATCTGCTGGATGAGCTTGAAAATGCATCCCGAAAAAAGGCACACTAGCTGAAATCAGCCACAAGTCTCTTATTTGATAGCTTTTTTCCAAAAAACAACCTTTCCACTGCTGTAGTACAACTGATGTGCTTTATTTGGCAGTTTACAGAATGTGCAGTGGTTTGATTGTATGGTCCATCTGAGTCTGGGCTGCGGTATAAGCCATGTTGTGCTTTTCCAAACAGCTTTTCAATTGCGAACAAGACTTTGGCTTTTTACAACACTTACATGTGGGAGGAGACATTTCTCGAAGCTTCCTAAAATAGCAGTTACATAGAAGTAACATGAAGAACATTACAAATTACAAAAAGGAACAACTGGTGTAACTAGTATACAGTATTAATACACATTTTAAACATTACATTCTCATCATTAAGGTCATAAAATGGCCATCATAATATGCCTGTGAAACAGATATTAGTTTGTTGAATATACATACAACAACAATTATAGTCAAGATGAGTCCATATACACTCAACATGTAACATTGATTTCTGACCTAGTTGTTAACATATCAGATTTTAAGTTTTAAACCATATTTTCATATTTTGACCATATGTGACCCTGGACCACAAAACCAAGTACACGGGAACATTTTTAGTAAAAGCCATAAATACATTGTATGGGCCAAAATGGTCGATTTTTTTATGTCAAAAATCATATACGTAAAGTAAAGATCATGTTCCATGAAGATATTTAGTCAATTTCATACCGTAAATATATAAAAACTTTGTTTTTGTGAGTGGGTGGCCTTCTACAGTGCCTCTGATTAACAACTTCAAAGACTATTTTCTCAATATTTTGATTTTTTAACAGTTGTATCTCCACCAGATCTTATCCTATCATACATCAATAAAAAAGCTTAATTATTCAGCTTTCAGATGATGTAAAAATCTCAATTTCCAAAAATTGACCAATAAGACGGTTTTGTTGTCCAGGGTCACATGTATTCTCACTCTTCATTGGCCTGTAGGAGCAGACAGTACTGAACTACCGCAAGATCCTCGGTGCTGATCTGTCATTGCAGGCCGCTTTCCTGAGATGCACCCCTCTGCGGATAGTCTTCAATAAGTCTTCTCCCTCCTTCTTGTGTCCTTGATCCTGTTGTTGGCCCTGGCTGGGCTCAGGATCCATCGGAAATGGGAACTGACCCTCACCGAGCGCATGAGCACTGGCGGCTAGCTCTCCGATCTTCTCCACCAGGCTGTGCCGATTGGCGGCGAGTATCTGGTCCTCTTCGGAACTGAACCCCACGGCTCCAGGTTGCTGCGTATAGACACTTCTATCCACTCCACTTCCCCATGCTGGGCCGGGCAGACTCATTCGCTTCGGTGAACCTTTGTAGTCCAAAATTTCCAACGAACCGTCATTGTAAATGCTTTCCTCGCTTCCGTTGTGATCGGAGGGAGGGCTGGGAAATCCAGGTGAGTCGGGGACAGTGGGGGTCTTTACGGGGACAATAGGTGGTCGGATCGGGATCGGACCTACGCTGGAGGGTGTGCGTCTTACGTTCGTCTTAGATGACGGGGTTCTCCGAATGGTAGCCGTTCCTGAGGATATGACGCTGCTTCCTGCTTTCCCATTGGATGTGGAAACTCCCTGGGCACCCAGCCCTCCATGCAGCCCAGCGGTGCTGGCAGGCCTCTTGGCCTGGATCATACGCCGGTAGTTCTGAGCGAGGTTGCTATGGCGAGGGACAGTGGAGGACTTGTCAAAGTCTGCCTGTGAATCATTCTCAGCATCCCCGTTCATAGAATAACAGTCATATTCAGATCCTACAAAAATGGGGGGAGATATATTATGAATTGTTGATGATGTAAAACAATGGATGATTATTGTGTATTTTTTTAGGTCTGCTTTCATTAGAGTCCACCCAAAATACGGCATACTAAACAAATAATGTCAACTAAAATCAACTCAACTAAAATGTATTTCTATAGCCCTTTTCACAATTGTGCATTGTTGCAAAGCAGCTTTACAATAAATACATATAAGAACAGACAGTACAGTCATAAGGAAAAAGCCAGTAAATAAATAAGGAAAAAAACGATTTATAGAAAATTTTGAAATATACATTGTACATAAGAAATACTAAACAAAAATAATTGCCTTTTGCTTTATATAAGACTGTTATATTCATAGTGCCTTTAAGCAAGAATGTGTGTGTAACTTATATAAAATATTATAATAAATTAAGATCCAAAAACTAGTGAGCTGCCTACATAAGCAACAGCATTTTAATGCAGTTTATTACACGGCTCGTTGGAATGCTTGATTCTGATTGGCCAGTCGCGACTTTTGCAGGTGCATTACTCCCAGATAACAACCTCTCAAAAATCATTTTGACAGGTTTTTTTGACTAATTAAATATAAATATATCTTTTAATAACATATATGACATTATATTTACAAATGATTAAACAAAATTGCCTGTTCGTGACATTTGAACATCGTTTCTTACCTTAAAACCGAAAAGTAAACGACTTTTCCTTGTGGAAGGTCTGCATTCGGTAAAAATGAACTAAAAAATATTTCAAATTCACATTTCATGTCCAGTTTTTTTCTCATGTGGCAAGTAGCCGTGTAATAAGTGCAAGCAGCCGGCTGTTATCACGAAATAAGCAAAAAAACAACCGGCTGCCTGTACATTATCCTTTAGAGTAAGTCTGTATAATGCATTATGAGTGGGTAGGTAATATGATTATTCTGCCTTTAAAAACAGAACTGAATGGCTTTTTCACGAAGAAGGCAATCCCAAAATGCATTGCAGTGAGGTGTTTATGTGTATTTTTTGTAGATTACCCTGTGACGGTATAGTGTCCTCTGAACATGATGGTGTAGTGTTCTGTGTGCTGTATCCACTAGAGTTCTGCAGAGAGTCACAGCTGCTCTTCTGCTGCTGTTCTATACTGAGTCCTCGAGTCAGAACCATTGCCAGCTCACTAGCGGCAGATGACGTTGGTTTACCATGCTAAGAGACATAAAGAGAACGATGCAAAGGGTTAATTACAAAAAGGCTAAAGAAACATTTTAATGGCAGTTATAAAAGTACAATTGCATGAATTATCTTTCCATTTTCCAGGGTACCTTTACGGTAATGTCTTTGGAACTTAGTCTTGCCCTGTAAGGACCTTCAGAGTGAGTTGTTCCATTCCCGCCAACACCACTAGAGGGCTCTGCAGCCTGAGTTCTGCGCTGTCGGGCTGTCTGCTCATACTGACCTGCCTTGGACCAGTCCTGCTGCAAGAGAAAAATGTCTTTTACGTTATGGAAAACATAAGCGGACTACAACGTTGTGCACAGACCAGCAATTTCAGTTTACTTACTTAGTAGACGTTAATTTGAACAAATTACCTAAAATAACCAACAAACCCGAGCCGAATGTTAGTCAATGATGGAAAGCGGATGATACAAAAATGAAGTTGGATTAAATAAAATAAACAAAACAAAACTAATAATGAGCATAACAAAAAAAAGCAAAGGGTGACCGAATGGTCAAAATGAAAACAAACCTTCCAGTGAGGAACCTTTGATATGGGTGAAGGGGAGTTTGATCCTGGGGATTGGTTATAGGAGGGGGACGCAGGAAGAATGTAAGAGTGAGCCCTGATGGAGTCATTAAAACAGTGAGCAGGGCGAAAGGTAGCAAAGGATGAGCCGAACTGTGGAAACGGAATGACAGGATGGCTAAATTAAATATATAGGATACAAATTAAAACAGCATAATTATATACAATTCAGATCACTAGTTTAACCCTGCATGAACTATTCAAAAAATAGATCATGATATGCTCTTTATTAAAACATAAAAAGGCATATAAAATCATTGAACATATTACACAGTAAATACGGTCAATTTTGATTTAATGTTTGTTGACTTGAATTGTTGGCAACATTTCAAAAACAAAGAAAAATACACATAACTTAGATATACTGCCATTAATATTCATTCAATATAACAACATTTTTTGCTGATGCTGACGCATCAAAGCTAAAGCTACTAGACAGTTTCAACTAAAAATAAGCATTTAATAATCAAATCAAATCAAATAAAAGATCAAGTTAAAGATTAGGCTATGCAAAATCATAGAAAATAATTAGAGAAAAGATAACAGAAATAATATTCTACTTACTATCGTGGGAGAGCCACACTCGCTGACTGACTGACAGGTTTCTGAAGCCTCTGAGGATGCAGAACTGGATGACTTCTGTTTAACAGAGATAGTTCAAAAGAGGTCAGCAAAAAACAAAACAGACCACAAAAAACAACAGGAAACTTGACAAACTGGCTAATAACCTGGCTAGTGATGTCAGATGGCATAGGAGAGGGAGGTTTGGAGTGTGCGTTGGCATCTTGTGAGACAAATCCAGAATCGTGAGAGGAAACGCTGCTCAGGCGATGGGCGCCACTGGGTGGCAGATGCACCAAACTGCGAGTCAGACAAAGAAAACAATTTAGTGATGTTCTCCAAATGAACGCAGACAGTGTATGAAAAACACAATGTAAATGCAATTGGAAATTGTAAAATAAATTGTGAAGTAGTCAACAAAGAAAGGTAAGTACCTGCAAAGGCTGCTTTTTCTGGAGCCTATACTACTAGGAGATGAAGGAGGAGTTTGATACGACCAGTTGTAATCAGAACCCTTAAGATCCACAATCACCTAATGGAAGAAATCGAATTATTTCAAGACACTATGTCTGTCTGTGTCTGTGAGTGCAAGTTTTTTCGTTCTTGTGAGGGTCACATTCTCAAATGTCCTCACTTAAAAATTAAGTAAATAGACCCGTGAAGACATTTTAGGTGGCCGTGACATGATAGACATGACTTCAGCGTAGATTTTCCCGTGTGTATTTAAGCACCTGTTCACTGGCCTCCGGTAGTTTATGAGGGTCAGTGGTCAACACCGTGAGGTCATCAATGATGCCCTGGAGGTGAGTGGCTTCTCCCAGCATGGAAATCTCAGCGTTCTGAAAAACAGGACATAGAACCTTTACAACCAAGTTACAACTAAACAACAACAAAACCCTAAAAAAAACACACTGATAGGCTGTGTCCCAATTTGGGGGCTGCATCCTTTGAAGGCTGCATTTTAAGGCCGATTGCATCACAGCAGCGCGACTGAAGGCTTGTAAGGCTGTCCCAATTCAAAGGCGGCTTAAAATGCAGCCTCAAAATGCAATTTTAATAATCGTTCAAAACCTTAGTTAAATAAAAGTGTGTAATTCGCAAAAAATGGTCCCCGTCAGTGTTTTAATATTACACATGATGCTGTTTGTTAACATTATTGGTGCATTATTGTGTTTTAAATGTCTAAGGTTGGTTAACTTAATATACTGTTGGGCTGTTTGAATCTACATTAATGCGTAATATTCTCTAAAATAAAGGAACAATTTTCTGGCTCCGTATTCGTTTAAAACAGTCAGAAGCGTCTCTGCTGTGTCCCGCTGCTGTCACCAGGCAACAAGAGAAGCAGGTGACGCAATTAGGAAATCCTCCGCAAGGCTAGACCGTCTCATTTCAGTTCGCTTCTTGGACTTTTGAGGCTGAGTGCTTTAAAGACCAAGTGCTCATTTTTAAGTGCACCACCTTAGAAGGTTGCAACCTTCGAATTGGGATACAGCTATAGACTCATAACCCAAAAGCTCTGCCTGCATTCTCACCACTACTGGTTGAAAAAGATTGATGAAGGTGCAGTAGCGCCCCCTTTCTTCAACGAGGGCTCGTCGCACAGCCTGCTTTTCAGTCTCCTCCATTAGCAAGTACATGTCACTCACATCCTGCATAGCACTGTCCAGCTGAGGCTGTAACCCTCCCCGACCTGTGAGGATGAGAGAGAGCTACAGTGAGACATAGAGACAAATAAACCAATATACATCCATATTAAACAATATCAAGGTGCACTAAGTAAATTATGAACTAAAATGCTAATGTTCACTACATGATGCATGAAACGTATGATGTAGATTTCAACACAGATGTCCCACAGGTCAGCATTCAGAGAAGGATGGATAATTGCCATGCAAAAAACCTTCACAACCATGTAATACAAATAAAAAAGCATCAACAGAGTCGATGTGTATCTAAACACACTAAGGTTCAAATACTGTATGTCATGAATGTACATTATCATGTATTCAAGAAACACAGATTCTTGTTATGTCTGATGGAATGGATGACAATGAGATGATGGGGACAGTTTTTGCGCAAAATGGAAGCGTTTCTCAAGGACACCCAAACATTCTCATGAACACACTGCACACGCAACACATTCCTGATGGAATTTAGTGAATGCTTTTCTGAAGTCATGCAACACAGGCATGAAGCTATGAATACATACCTGGTAGCTCTACGGTTTATAAGCAGTAGCCAAGCGAGTATGAAAAAGAGAAAGGCAAAGGGAAAAGAGCATTTGGCATGAAGAGATTGCAAAACTGTGTGGGAAGGCAGGAAAATGCAACTGCAAGCAAATATGTTGTCGGCAAAACTACGTTTAAAGACAACATTTATGATACACTACATGTACTCATACACTGTACGTACATTCAGTTCACATGAAGAACTTCTATAAATGCCATGCAAAGAAAGTACATAGTGATCAAGGGTTGTCAAATTCCAAAATAGACAACTACTAGAAAAACATTATACTACATTTGGAACAACTTGAAGGACAGTAAATGGTGACAGAATTTACATTTTTGAGTGAACTGTTCCTTTAAATTTGCAGGAAAAAAAATACTGGATACTGTAACGGTTTACTGCCCACCATTATCTGATTTACCAAGGCTGCCGTGACCTTTTTGACCTGCTTGTTGAACCTCGTAATCTTTCTCTGACCTAATTAATGTTGACATCAGAAGTCACCATGCAAGAGAGGGGGCTCAGTGAAAGACCCCAGCACTGACACATATTCACTAATACTGAGAGCCATAATCCTCTGAAAACAAGAGGCGAAAAGAGAGACCAACCTTTTCTAGCTTTCTTCTGCAGCTTTAGCGTGTCAGATGACTTCTTCTTGATCTCTTGCCTAGAGCGCTTGAACTCTGGTGAACGGAAAGGAGACGTGACTTCTGGTGTTTGAATTGAACAGGTTCTTATTGACAATTGTGATAAATCAGGCTCACCTTTGGCGTGGTCTTTATCAAGCAGGGCAGCGGTTTTCTTCCACTCTTCTATCTTGTCTTGGAGGGGGGTGATCATTTTTTCCATAAGAGCGCTAGGTGCGAGCCAAACAGGGGAGAATGCAACAACATAAAGAATATGGGGTCAAAACATGGTCAGGCAGCGTCATAGTATTATTTAAAGGGACAGTGCACCCAAAAATGAACATTTTTAACAGTTTACACTTTGGTAAGTTGTAAAATACCTTGACCGTGCCAGTCCCCATTCACTTTAATTGGACTGAAAACAGTGTAAACCTTCTGTCCAGTATGTTCTTTTTTGTCAAATACTGTAGGTTTGGTTTGGAACAACAAAGGGTTAAAAAAATACTGATAGGATTTTTCGTTTTGAGTGAACTTGCTTTAAGGTCAGCACTCAAGCGCAGTAGTCGTTTACAGTAGCTATACAGTCCTCTTTTAGTCTGCAAGCTAATCTGGTCTCTCTAAAGACAACACATTAAAGCCTTAGAGGAGGCTGATTGATCTATGGATATTTGCTCATCTCTGCAGTGGAAAATCAATGCTTGGCACAGACGTATAAAATTCTATCGCTGCCGTCTGACTGGCGGGGAGTAAGGCATGAGAGTAGTCACGCCATAGTCGGGTCGATCACTCACTTGGTGAAGTACCGCAGTTTGGCCTCGATACTGCGGTGCCGCATGCACATCCGGGTCAAGGCAGAGCCGATGTCCCTGGTAGCCCCTGGGAACAAAATAAATAAATGTTAAATAACCAATATATGGGAAAAGGACGTGTTTAACATGTTGTTGTTTGAATTTTGAAACAGCAAGTTTAATTTTTGGAAACATTGTTCGCATGTACTGTAATTTAGATCGAAGGTAGATACAATGGCCACAAGGGGGCAGAATAAGCAGAAGCAGGTCCATTAAAAAAACGACACACTTTGTGAAAATGTGAGATAATTGCACCATATTCACAAGAGACAGAGCTTCAAAGACCACAAATAGTGCACTTCGCAAACCCCACGGCCCAGATCCATCAAGCAACGCTCACATTGGCAGCCATGAACGTAATTACTTAGCGGTGTTAACTTTCCTCTCCAGCCAAGTGTAATTAAAATGGGGTCTTAAGTTGTAAAGTCCACCCCGTTTGGGCCTTGACACAAGCAGCTCAGCCAAGATTTTCATCCAATCGCGCTGCCATATCTGATGAGATCTAACTTTGCCGATGTCGGGGCCAGTAGGTCACAGTTTAGCTGGGCCAAGGTACCCACACACAGTACTCCAAGGGCAATGTGACATGTCAATGAAAAAGAAAAAGTACATTTAGGACCTGAAAAAATATGTTTTTATGTACGTGATGCTGTGCATGACGGTTTGGGTGTGAAAATGTAGTTCTCCATAAGGTGTTTTGGTTAGCATGCCAAATATAAGTCTGTGCGTGTGGCCTCTCTGTGTACACGAGTAGAAATGGGAGCAGCCCTGAAGAACAGCACTGCACCTTCTCCATCCGAGCCTGGTCCAAAGGGAAAAGGAGGGAGCCCGGTAAAGGGATATCCCTCTATTCTTCCACTCTGTATCTGCCTTTCCTGTCTCTCATGTTTCCCAAACACTATTATTACAGGAGAGAATGAGAGAGGCCAGCAATAACCTGCCCTGTTATAACCACACACACAGACAGACAAAGACATGCTGGAGAACTGAAACACCAGAACTGAAAACATTCAAAACAAACTGCATCCTAATGCACATGAGTTCATCCCAAACAGGCATATCAGTTCTTTTGAACATATAACCAGTAATAGAAAAGTACATTCTTCAAATTTTGGTTGGTATAAAAGTTTATTTTGTGTGTGTGTGTTATATTGCGTGTGTGTGTGTTATATTGTGTGTGTGTGCGCGTGTGTGGGTGTGTGTGTGTGTGCGTGCGTGTGTGCGTGTGTGCGTGCGTGCGTTTTAAAATCTAAAAAAAATTCCAATAATGTTTAGGTTTAGGGGATAAAAAATAGTTTGTACAGTATAAAAATTATTACGCCTATGGACTGTCCCCACGGAGATAATAAACCAGACGTGTGTGTGTTTGTTCCTAGATGTAACTGATAGCTTGTAGAGGACAGGTCATGGGTTTGTTTCCCAGAAAACGCATGAATTGATCGAATGTATGACTTTGAACCGACTGTAAGCTGCTATGGATAAAAGCCTCTGTGCATCAATGTAAAACACATTAAATGTTCAAGTTTTCAAATGAAATCATTTTTTTATTCATTTTTTGTTTTTCACAAATGCTCATTTAATGCTTTTCACAAATGCACAATTCACAGTTTGGCATGTTGGGAGGAGTGCAATGACACATTGACCAGCCGCCAAACCAGGTGACAGTAAGAGGAAAGAAAGGTTAAAGATCCTCCAGCTGAATCCCTGCTCTAAGGGGCTGTATTCAGGAAACGATACTGAAAAAAAATATCTCTGTATCTCCCATTTAGCCCAGACCCACAAGTTCATATATAGTGTCTGTCTGCTGAGCAAAGACCACTGTCAGCACACTGCGTAGCATGCACGTCTCACATCCTTTCCTCAGTGTTCTTCAGCAAATCAAATCAAATCAAGTTCACCACTGCTGGTGTCGAGACGTAACAGACCTGAGCTGAGATGCACTCTAACACACATGGAAATCTGCACAAACACACACACAGCTCGGCGCTGCATTCACAGCTGCAGTTTAGTTTAAAAGTGAGGAGCTTTTTATCTCAAAAACAGACGGTCTCAACGTCACCGTTACAGTCAAGATGATACGCTACATACACGCACACACACCTGCTAGCATCCTCTTCCCTTCCTCAAGGGATCAGCTGACAGCTCCATCCTGAAAGCTTTCAGAGACTTCCTGTATCCACGAGTCCCCTGGCCTCCCAGCCTGACCGGACACGCGCAGCTCCCACAGCCTTCCCTTTCAGATCACATGACCCAGAGTTTCAGATGCTCCTTTCAGGCAGCCAACACCTGCCCACGGCTGGGAAACTATCAGAAGATCTGTGGCAGCGGAGGCATTGAATCCTTGAGGAATTCATTCATGTGATGAGCGGCTCTATTCCATCACAGATCTGCACATTTGAGATACAGAACAATCCTGCATTCTTAAAGGGATAGTTTTCCTAAAAAAATATTTTATTTATTCACCCTCATGTCAAACCTGTATGACTGAAAAAATTTTGGTTTGTTTTTACAAATGAAAGAAATGTTCATATAATCATATTCTGATTTTCCACTGAAAATCTGACATGAATCTGAATGTGTTTGGAACCAAAAGCTCACTCCATTAATTTAATTAATTTAAATCTGTGATTAAATGTTGGGAAGGATACTTGATAATCCACCCATTGTTCCCCTTTATGTAAAAGAAAACAAAAAGAAAAGACTTTATCATTGTTCCAGCCATAACATCTGATAAAGTAATGTCCTTCTATGATATCAGAACAGAGAAGCAGTGTCCATGGGTTACTCTTTAACTTCTTTACATCGACACACGTTCTCTCTCTCTCTCTCTTTCCCCGATTGGGTCTGTAAGAGTACGAGTGGGTGAATGGCTGGCACTACAACCATCATCGTAAGAGAGTTGCACATAATTATTCATAGCGTTTTCTACCTTCAGTCTCCTCACAGATCACCACAAAAGTTCTGCTTCATGCAAACTGCTGTCAACACAACCGAAATATATTAAGCAGTATTTCACACAAAAATGACAGTTTTGCCAAAACTATTATGTTGATACAAAACTATTACTGTCTTTTCTTCTTTCTTCACACGCTCTCTTTGTTTCTTTAAAATAACGTACCACAAAGAATGTGCCGGAGAGAGTTTCATGTAGTAGCTTTCTTAATGCATTAATGTAAATACAGCCACATGGTCCACCATTAACCTCAAGCATTAATACACAAGAGGAAAACCCAACATCCACAGCTATTCCCCTCTTCTCACGTTTTTAGCTGCCTGAAGATGTCTGTAAATGTTTCCGAGGGTTAAATAACAATCTAATAAACCGGCAGACTAATAAACAGAAAGACTGAATGTCAAAGCCAGCGAGGGGTGGAAGTGCCCCCCTTCAAGCGTTCTTGAACGTTCAGTTCAACACGGATACACAGAAAGAGACGGTTAGAAAGAGACAGGAAGACCATCAACAACAAAGCTGAGCTTAGCCCCCTGCCTTCACTGTATCTGTTCTCAATTACTCCAGACTGCCCCGGACTCTCTCCTGGCACGGGGAGGGGACATAAAAGGTACCCATGTGTGTATGGATTTGTGTGCTAGCGTGTGCTTGTTTACAGCCACTAAGACTTCCTGTCTGGAGGATAGAGCATTGGAGCTAAAAATACCCTAAAGTCTCCAGATGTGCTTCACATTAGAGTTTCAACATAGCACACTCGCACATTTTACTGTGGAGCTCCCAAATACATATACAGTAATAGAGGCCCCTTGAGTGTGTGTGTGCGTGTGTGGACTTGGTTTTTATATGTTAGTGAGGACCTAAACCTGAATGCACACCAACTCATGGGGACCCGTGTCACTGTGGGGACCAAAATTGACGTCCCCACGGGCACGAAAGCTTATAAATTGTACAGAATGATAATTTTTGAAAATCTAAAAATGCAAAAAGTTTTCTACGATCTTTAGGTTTAGGGGTAGGGTTAGGGGATAAAATATACAGTTTGTACAGTATAAAAAAACATTACGCCTATGGACTGTCCCCACGGAGTGTGTGTGTGTGTGTGTGTGTGTGTGTGTGTGTGTGTGTGTGTGTGTGTGTGGGTGGGTGCGTGTCGTCCTTTCTCTCTATCCATCTGTCTTTCTATTAGATGACAGTAGTTCAGTCAGTGGGAGAGAAATGAAGACATCATCATCCATCATACAATATAAATAACTAAGTACTACAAAACAATAGCTATTCGGTAACATATTTAATATATACAGAACATAGTTTGTTTTAATGTTCTAAATAAATTCTACAACAAATGCAAATGTGAATTTTTCAGATGCATTGTTTTGGATTTATTTAATGGTAAACAAGCTCACAGCTCAAGACACGGCGCTGTAGCAGAACAGTAAACATACATCAATTACTTTTTATACAAGCTGTTATTTCTCATTTTCATTTTGTTGTGACTTTCTAACCTATTCCTGTGTATTCCTAATGTGTTTTCATTTCATTTTTCAACAGGATGTAGCTGAACATAACGTTCTGTTCTTTGAATAGGCTACTTTTTATAGTTTTAATACGTATCTGTGTTTAGCTGAATGTAATGCTTCTATTGTTTACAGTACCTCATTTGTAAGTCGCTTTGGATAAAAGCATCTGCTAAATGACTAAATGTAAATGTAACAGCTGGATGAAACGGATTTCAAACCAAACGTGTTGATTCTGGAAGATTTCAAATGCATTCCAGGTTCATCTCCATTGGGAACAATAGTTCTGGTGAAGGTTGTTATAAGAGTTATTCAAGAATCGAAAATAAATGTTTGCTTTCCTAATGTCAAACCTTTTTACATTCAACAATCCTTTTCTGTTCATTCAGCTTTCCTGTAGCTCAGTGGTTAGAGCATCAATCCCAGGGATTGCACATTCTTAGTAACAAATGTATAGTAAAATGCAATGTAAATTGCTTTGGATAGAAGCGTCTGCCAAATGCGTAAATGTAAATCCATACCAAAAAGGTATGTGGTGGTACCATGGGGCAGAGATGGCACAATGGGGCAGAGATGGTCCCCGATAGAAATAACATGATATTTTATATATACCATTCCTGCGTTACAAAAATCATTATGAATTATGAAAAGCCAGTACGAAAATTCCTTCATATAGTTTGTTTTGGGCTTATTTCGGTAGGATTTAATGGTGCTCGGTTGGTTCCTCAACACATTACAAGTATAGATTCCATCTATTTACAACTACATTCATTTCATTTAACCACCAAATGCATTTGAATGGTATATATTTATAATACAGAATGCTACCATATTCATGTACCAATACACCAACAAAACCCTTTGGATGTCCCAAAACCCTTAGTAGTACCATCGTCCAAAGTAAACATAGTATTGCCATGGTGCATGTCTAAACAACTACAGTAGCACTTAAAAGATAAAACTTAAACAAATATAATCCACTCATGCATACTAATGTAATGGCTGGAATCCATCTGTGTGCTGTATATGAACAATCCAATTTAATAGACCTTTTATATACACGTTACTTACAAGTTTACCAGTGCATACTCAAACAACTCATCTAAGTCTTAGTTTAGCAAGGATAATGGTCACACATGCTAAGTGGTGCTAAATCCTGAGGGATAGTCCTCAGGGATAGTCTGGTGACCTACAGACCTAATAAAATGGTATGACTTAATAGAAATGGGTAAATTGTAGCAAGTGTGAATCTGACGATGCCAAGTAAGGCGAATTCTCGCCCGTGCCCCACACTCCAGATGGCTGGCATGGATACATGCCATCTGCCAATCCAGAGCTGCAGGAAAGATTAACAGCCCACTGCATCTGACACACACTCGCACTAACATGCACAAACTCAGTCTGTGTGTCAGAACAAGGTAAAGAGGATTACATATCTCTGCCTCGCCACTGCAAGCCGGTGAAATCGCCTCCTATACAAACATGTATAGACATACACGCTCACGCACACATATACACTGTCACAAACATAAATGAAAACAGACAAATACAGACCCAAGAGCCATCATTAAAAAACGACTCACTCCGATCCCATGATAGAGAGGTTTGTGACCGTCTCCCCTGGTGTGTTATCTCTCAAAACATAAGAAATTACCCGTAAGACCAACTATACACTTACACACCAAATGATATCACTGTGGGCTGGCAAATTGCATCGTATAAATGCTGACATCATATTCACACAAGGACTGAGAAGACCTAGACAAACAAAGCATGTGTCATTCTAACTCATTGTGTTCCAGTAAACATCCCTCCTCCAACATTCATCACTGGACGTGAATGTAAACAAATGTGGCTATTCTCGGAGTCCAGACTTCCAAGCGCTAGTCGAACATACATCAAACACTCCGATCCCTGTCCAACACGTGCTTTCAAATCCCACATCTGCTCTATAAAATGCTGACTATGACGCTATGACTATAAAAATCACAAGCCAGACAGCTGGACTCCTTTCCTATCAAAGGCGCGGGGTTAAAGTACTGTACATTGTAAAGGTATGAGAAAGAAAGAGAGCGAGAGAGCGAGAGTGTAAGCTTTCCGTCCATACGAGTGTTCCATGTATTGACATTTACAAGCCTATTAAACTCAAGCTGACCTTTTTTTAACAAATACTTCATTTAAATACTTCAGAAATTGAACATTTGGATCCTCCATGATGTTTTTTAAAGCGATAGCATAAGAATTTGACCTCTGGAGGGCAGTTTCAATCTCTTGAAACCTTAATATTGGACTAGACTGAGACAGACAGATCAAATTCAGGTGTTCATATGAGTTTGAAAGATGAACCACTTATTCAAACACTTCACACGTTCAGGTCACTTTAAGTTTGGCTGACTGGGGTGATGGGGGAAAAATGTGTGTCACTAGAAGCCGGTGAGATGAGAATCCGTCTGATGTCGGTGTTTTAGCGAGATCTCCAGCTGTGCCAGTGCCCCCAGCCTTTCCCTAATTCAAAAAGTGCGCATGCCTACTGTTGCTGACACTTAATACCAGGGATTATATACCGCAAGCTCATTGGTGGAGAGGAAAATATTACTTCAATGTGGCGCTACGGAAAACGAAAAAACAAGGCCATCGCACACACAAAATAATACGAGCTAGGAACTGGCAATGAAATCTTTCTCTAAAAACAGCCCAAAGGTCATTAACCAAGGTCTTTTGATAGACTACAGTATATACTGTAGTGTAATCTGTAAATGTTATATCATGGATAGTCATAAACATCAGTCTGCTCTCCGTCAGACGAGGTCAGAGGTGAAAATACTCCAATGACAGCCATCCAGTAAAAGTATTGACAGCTTACCAAACTAATTTATGGCAGTGCTGTGAGTTTGGAGTCAGATGCTGAACAAAGCTTCCCCCCCAGGACAAATGGATTCAATCTGGTTCACTGACATCTGCTAATGATTCTGAACTGGGCACAAGGATGAAGGTGGATAGGTGACTGAATTTAAGTTAAAGGCTTTCCTATCTTTACTACACTGGAACAAAATAAATGGGATATATGGTGTGTCTTGTAGTGTCTTCGCATATCGCTGCTGTCCTTCTGAAACCTTGTATCTCCATATTTTGTGATTTTTATTTTTCCCATTAATCATTATTATTAGTCATCCTTTATGTTTGTCACTGGGGTTTGCAATTATCTAACCAATAAAACGTATTAAAACGCGCATTTCAACTTTCACAACACAGTATTTAATCATTTAAAAAGTGCAGTTACATTTCCATTTCCTGAAAAACAGCGAATTTGGACATCCGAGGTTTCGGAAGGACAGCAAGGATATTTCTTATTGAAAAAAAGGGACCCTGTCCATGATTAGTACATTTATACAACATATATAGTAGTTGCCAAAGTACTGTTCAACATTAAACAATTGACATCGGTCATTATTATTCAAATATTTTTGTCATTCTGGTTTTCTTCCCACCTCTGCCTCGCTTTCGATTTCAACATGGCGGCGGCTTGAAATCAGTCTATAGCTATTGAGAGATGTGTCAAGAGTATTAAATGTTACAAAGTAAAAATGAGCATCCCATGTAAATCTCACTACCAAAATCACTGAAAGTGGGTACAAATGGTTTATGGTCCATCTACCACATGATCTCAGCACTGCCTGAGCCTCTCTAACCAACACAAAACCATTATCTCTTCCCCAAACCAAAACATGCATTAATCGTAGCACATAATCTATATACAGCGGTATGTGTGAAATACTCTATTCCTATAAAATTATGTTGTGACAAGGCAAATATGCGTTTTATGTATTGGTCTCTGTGAAGTAGGTATCTGGGTAATATTCTTGTGCAAGTGCTCTAGTCTTGCAGATTTTGGTAGCCAATAGCAACTGGCACCTTTGTCTAGTATGGTTGGACACAAGCTAGAACACACAAATACTCACACAAAACATGAGATGCTAACATTACCATGTACTTGTGTACATGTGGTGCAATTTATAACGCAGATACCAATGATTAATTCTGCTCCAGGCCAACAGCTATGTCTGACCCACATCCTAAAACTGTGTTGATGAAGACTAGATTTGTTTGGCCTTGTCTGGTCCCTCCAGGCAGTAATAAAAGGATTTTAATGGCACAGGAAGGATTCGGTTTCAGAGATCCAGTTGCAGTAAGCAATAAGCACATCTGAACTTTGTAGAAATATGACTCTTAAATCATTTCAGTCCAAAATAGGCAATGAGAGACACTGAGTGATGAACAACAAAATGAACCCCAAAGTCAATGTGATGCATACTGAAGTAAAACAACCTTTCATTTTTATCTAATGGCAACCCAAAAATCTCAGTGTCGTGTGTAATTAATGCCATTTTCTAGCTCATTGCAAGCATTTACCTCTTGTGTTGGTTGCCATATCTGCCACCTTCTGAAAGGTATCGAGGAAAGCTGCCGCTGCCAACACCGTGGTCCTGTAAGGAAGAAAACAGCAAAACATTTACAGACGTCAACACCAATCCTGCAAGTAACAATTCAATAAAGATAACTATTACTCTGATTTTCTTAAAGAATTTTGTGGCTCCATCCCATCTCTGCACTTGAATTGTAAACCTATGCAGTGTCAAGTCATCACCTTAGCTGGGAGTGTAGTTTTGTGGCCTTCGCAATGTAGTCTTCCCACACCGGGTATGAACACTACAGAAAAGGATAAAAAGAGAGAGACAGAGAAGGGTTAGGATTGACATAAGCTTCACATAACATCATATTGCATATGTGAACATGCACAGACACTTTTAGATCTTCATGTACCACAAAAATCAAGCACAACATATCAAATGAAGACCAGATGTTTCCTTAAGCACAAACAGTTGACACTCATCCATCTGTTGAGAGAGAATATTCTCTACAGAACCTAAAGACGAATAATGTCCACTTATGAACACCATATTTGTCATCATGTACTTAAACTATTTTGAAAGGTTCGGCTCAGCTGATTACTAACATACTGTTGTATTTTGGATACCATGCTGTACTATTTTACTATTTTCGATACAACATGTTACTGTCATAGGTCTATAGCTTAACATGAACACTGGATCAATTCAAGAAAATCCTGTCTTTAATAAACTAACATTTTTAGGCATTGTACAAGACCTTGTGTTTTTTTAAATGGTGCTGACTTGTCTTAGAAAACTGAAGACGTTGGAAAATGGTTGCTTATCTTTTTACTCCCTCATGTCATGGTCTAAAAGTTTTTTTTGATTGATAACTATTATGTTTTCTCAAGATACCTTTAGGTTAACCGTGCAGGTAAACACACCAAAGACTACCCTCTGCGACCTGCACTTGCCTGTTTTATTTTAAGTTTGACAAGTCATGGTCTCAAACCTCAAAACAGATTTTACCTGTGTGCAGTGCATCTGAAATTCTCAGAATCAATATTACAGACCAAATTAAGATCATCCAGTCTTATGGTGAGTGAGTGAGAAAAATGTAGTGG